>NC_057795.1:467646815-467649067 GCF_018294505.1 Triticum aestivum | reverse complement strand
TACTGTTCTTGTATAATGTAGTTTTCTACAGTTTTTTAGTAAGTGTTTACTATAATTAGTAAGAAAAATAATTATTTTTATTTATAGTAAGTGCTTAGTTGAACTAGTTGAATTAATAGAACTAGTTTAATTTCAGTAAGAAAATTTAGGTATATGAGATGTGATGATCTAATTAAAATATTACTATAGAACTAGTACCCGAGGTGGGCACAACCCACCAGGGTGCGCATGCCATGCCAGGCGCGCCCTGGTGTATCGTGCCCACCTGGGTCACTTTCCTGGAAGTTTCTTATTTTCCTAATTTTTAAATATTCCAAAACTGACAAAAAATATTTTTGCAGATTTTTTGGAGTCCGTTTAGTTACCGTATCACGTACCTCCCTTTTTTCATGATTCTGGAGTGTTACAGAAGGTTTCCTTTATGTGTTCTTCCAGTGTCAAAGTTTGGATAATATTGCTTTCAACATTAATGGGCGTACCTAAGATATAGTGTTTTATTCGCTGCCCATTGACAACCTTTCGGTTAGTACCTTCGGCATTATTTATTTTGATAGCTCCGGATCGATAGACCTCCTCGATGACATAGGGTCCTTCCCATTTGAAGAGGAGTTTTCCTGCAAAGAATCTAAAACAAGAGTTGTACAAAAGAACATATTCTCCAACATTGAACTCACGCTTTTGGATTCTTTTGTCATGCCATCTTTTAGCTTTTTCTTTGAATACTTTGCATTTTAATAAGCCTGAGTTCTCCATTCATCTAATGAGCTAATATCAAATAGCCTCTTTTCACCTGCAAGTTTGAAATCATAATTGAGTTCATTAATTGCCCAATATGCTTTATGTTCTAACTCAAGAGGCAAATGAAAAGCTTTTCCATAAATCATTTTATATGGGGACATACCCATAGGATTTTTATAAGCTGTTCTATAAGCCCAAAGTGCATCATCTAATTTTTTAGACCAATTCTTCGGGACCTACTGACAGTCTTTTGTAAGATTAGTTTTATTTCTCTATTGCTAAGTTCAACTAGACAACTAGACTGGGGATGGTAAAGTGATGCAATTCTATGGTTAACATCATACTTAGCAACCATTTTACGGAAAGCACCATGAATAAAGTGTGAACCACCATCAGTCATTAAATATCTAGGACTCCAAACCTTGGGAAAATAACTTATGATGTGTGACACACAAGAAGTCATTAAATACCTATGTAATATTCTTCATTAAATGTAAATTGTGACACACAAGGCGCCATCGCCGCCCAACCCGAGACCGGTTTTGGGATTTTGCTAGAGCTCCGCATCAGGGTGGCAAGGAGAGACCTCAATGGGGCCTCTAGGGAGAAAACTAACACACACACACACACACAAACACACGCACACACACACACACACACACACACACGCGCGCGCGCGTGCACACACACACAATTGTGTCGTAGTGTCCAGAGAACCAACCAAGGATTTCTCTATGCTCGAGCTTACACCACCAACCCCCGCTAGCACCTGATCAACCGACAAGGCAGCAAGATAGACAAGGAAGGTGTGGGGGCGAATGAGTTGAGGAGGATATGTTCTTGACCTTCTAATCTAGAGGGGAAGGGGGGAAATCTGGGTCGAGACTACAACCAACCAAATCCTAGCCACTCGTGTAGCAAAGGTAGCCGTCTAGAACATATGATGCATGCTACCTTGCCATCTAGGGTGCCTCCAAGGTGTCATGGGTTGTCTACAAGGGAATGAAGCGGCAAAATCCTCACCATGACCTTCATCGCCAAGCACACAAGCTTGCCCGATGAACACCTCCGGTGGCAACATGAGAGGGAGAGCGTGGAGGGGGTGACAGTGCTGGGGAAACACTAGTCACCTCAAAGTCCCCGGATTCATTAGAATGATAGGAAAAAGCTCGAAGCCAACCAGGCACAAAGTTGTTTCAAAATATCAAGAGGCCCTGGGAGAAAAATGTGAGGGCCCTCAAAGCATCCCAAGGACACCCACAAGCAAGTAGCGCAACCTGAACTCAAAAATCTCTTGAGAAATTTGTCGCATTCATTTCTATAGTTGATCTATTTTCTTTACAGAGAAAGACGATCCTATTCTTAGCCACCATAGAAAGAATAGGTTTTGACATAAATCTTCTTAGATCCCGACCTAGGTCAGATGAAAGAAACTAGATAGAAGAATGAAACCACAATCGAATTGTGGAATTACCTCATCAACCATGATTCCCGGGGTGAGCTACCTTAAGGAC
>NC_057795.1:467634624-467646615 GCF_018294505.1 Triticum aestivum | reverse complement strand
GTTGTCATAGATAAGGTGATATTTATTGAGAATGAATGAAGCACAATTGCAAATACTCTCTCTATTGGTAAATAAAAAGGTGTGGAGGTACCAATTAATGGTCAATGTAGAACATGGTGTCTATTCATGCGGTGAAGTAATTTACTATAGAGATATGACATATACGTGGCTATATTTATGGGTTATGAAAACATATACATGTAATAGTTGTTATTGATAAAAGTTATAAGCGTTTGTCAAATTGTTTTTCTTGAGAGAGTATAGTACCACTAATTTCGTTGGAGAGGATTTTGTCATTTTAACTAGCATTATGTATGTGATGAGATTATGTTTATCGATAACAAATGGATTTGTTCGTATCAATGAATTAGTTGTATTAATAATATTTTGTGCTATTTCATTTTTAATAGATTTTGACATTTGTTTTTCAACATATCTATGAAGTGAGATAAAAATGATAACTATTCTGAAAAGAATATGGGGATAAAAAATAGTACACACTATCGATGAGGACCATTTCTATTCTTCAAAAATGAGTCTACTAAACATATGCCTCAAAAGTTTTATGAAAAAAAAACTACAATAAATACTTAAATATCTTATGTTAAGAACGACATTCATGGTTAAGATTATGAATCGTATGACTACAATGAATGCAACATAACTCTGTTGAGGTCACGGACATAACTTAGAAAGATGGACATCAAAAGTAAATTAGTTCACTAGAAATGTGACATACAGTTGGTCACATTTATTTAGTTTTGACTATATATGTGATGTACACATAAAAGGTAAATTTGCTAATTGTAAATATCACAAACACATAAAAAGTAAAAAAATACTATAAATGTTACATACACATAAAGACTTTGGTCTTCGAAAGATGCGACTGAGGTCTTGAGCATGCATATACAAAAAGGCATGTGTAATGAAGGTGAACAATTTGATTCAAAACATGAGTGATTAATTAACAACCAACATTCAAAACAATCGAGGATCAAATAATGTGATGTAGAAATATCACATTATTAAGCACCATGCATGACACAACGGCATCCATAGAGTTGATACTTCCACATTACCTACTTGCTGCCACTACCACTAGTATAGTAGCAGTAATCAGAATCAGACACATCCATCGCCTCGAACCATTATCCCTTAGAATTTGCGGCCATCAACAATAAGTTCTTTCACACGGTCTCCTTAACGTTCTTGAGCATGACAAAGTAGAGCTTCGACATCGATAGCTTTGTCGTATACAGCGAGTTGCACTGCATGAACTTCTCATAATTGCCGCCAGCCCACACTCGGTTCCTATTTGGCATCCAATATTGGTTGTACATCTTGGATAGGCCACCCTGCATGATCACCAGTCGCTCCATCTCTAAGATCGACCTGGGGATGCTTGTCTCATCCATGACCCAGATGCGACTGCTGCCATGCGGAATGTCCTCTAGCTATTGGCAAAAATGTCGGGCACTAGGTTACATGTCGTCCAACAATGAGTCCTTGACAAAGCTCTTCCGAATCGTCTCAAACTCCTCTTTCGTTGGAATCTTAAGACATTACACACATTTGTAGCATCAGACCATGCACATGCTGAAGTAGTACTTAGAACCTACTTTTGTTTGTCGAATCATCAGAAGTTAGTTAAGGGTGACACATCCACTAGTTGTTTCTTGTATCGGGTAAGACAAACAGATTATATGAAGTACGTATTTTAATTTACATGGTTTGGAAATCTGATGAGTTATCTGATGAAGTAAGAAATTCAATGTAGATGGTTATGAAATCTAAAGAACTGAAAAACAAAAAGAAATTGGAAGCACGTGTAGAAATTTCTCTAGTTCCATATTGCCAACTTCTCGACAGACCTCCTGTACTTCATACATTTCTCCTAATCATAAGGCTGGTTAGTAAAACAAATACGCTTTCCTTGCAATAGCTTGGTATTTAAATAAATGATAATTCGGGTAGCATATTTGTCGTCTTATGATCAATTGAACAACATATGAATTGTTACTCCCTTCATTTGTAAATATAGTGTGCACATTAGCCGTGGTAAAATTTTGCAAGCATTGGTCAAAATCTATGGCCCTCAATATGTTTGTGTCAACGGTAGGGGAACCCTATCCCCTCGCGCCTTGGTTCGGAGGCGAGGAGTCGGTGGGTCACAGCCACACACCTGGCCACCAAAGAACAACAATCAAAAAAGAGTCAGAAGTAGCCGTAACTGCCAACCTCCACAAAAAATTGATGTTTAGACTCAGAACCGAGGAGCACCCAACAACCCTAGTGCCACTCTCCCAAAGAACCATACATCCACAGGAGGTCCAATGAGGTCACAACACACAAGGCGACATCACCGCCCAACCCGAGACCGTTTTGGGATTTTGCTAGAGCTCCGCGTCAGTGTGGCAAGGAGAGATGTCAATGGTGCCGCTAGGGAGAAAACTATAACACACACACACACACACACACACACACACACAATTGTGTTGTAGTGTCTAGAGAACCAACCAAGGATTTTCCTAGGCTCGAGCTTACACCACCAACCCCCGATAGCACCTGATCAACCGACAAGGCTGCAAGATAGATAAGGCAGGTGTGGGGCAAATGAGTTGAGGAGGATATGATCTTGACCTTCTAATCTATAGGAAGGGGGAACATCTGGGTCGAGACCACAACCAACCAAATCCTAGCCACTCGTGTAGCAAAGGTAGCCGTCTAGCAAATCTGACGCATGCTACCGTGCCATCTAGGGTGCCTCCTAGGTGTCATGGGTTGTCTACACGGGAATGAAGCGGCAAAATCCTCACCATGACCTTCATCGCCAAGCACACAAGCTTGCCCGATGAACACCTCCGGTGGTAACATGAAAGGGAGAGCGTGGTGGGGGTGACAGTGCTGGGGAAACCCTAGTCACCTCAGAGTCCCCAGATTCATTAGAATGATAGGAACAAGCTCGAAGCCAAGCACAAACTTGTATCAAAATATGAAGAGGCCTTGGGAGAAAAATGTGAGGGCCCTCAAAATATCCCAAGGACATCCACTAGAAAGCAGCGCAACCTGAACCCAAAAATCTCTCAAGGAATTTCTATAGTTGATCCATTTTGTTCAGAGAGAAAGAGGATCGTTTTATTAGTCACCATAGAAAGAATAGGTTTTGACATAAATATTCTTAGATCCCGACCTAGTCCAGAAGAGAGAAACTAAACAGAATTACGAAACCACAATCGAATTATGGAATTAGCTCATCAGCTATGATTCCTGGGGTGAACTTCCTTGAGGATTTGATTTAGGTGCACGGTGGTGGTTAATAGGTGGGAGGTAGAATGATGGTAGTTTGGGGGTACTTATGTTGAGGTAGATAAGGTGATATTGGTAGAGAATGAAAGCAGTACAATTGCAAACACTCTCTGTAATGGTAAATAATAAGAGTGTGGAGGTATCAATTAATGGTCAATGCACATGATGGTGTTTATTCATGAGGCTATGGAGATGTAGGCAAGTTCTAAATTTAACCATAATTATATCAAATAGGAAGTAATTTACTATAGAGATATGACCTATTCATGGCTATATTTACGGTTTATCCAAGCATATACATGTAATAGTTGTTTTTGAACAAATTTATTAGCGTCGGTCAAATTGTTTTTATGGATATAATATAGTAGCACTAATTTTGTTGGAGAGGATTTCGTCATTTTAACTAGCATAATGTATGTGATCAGATATATGTTTATCAACAACAAATGGATTTTTTGGTATCAATGGATTGGTTTTATTGATAATATTTTGTGCTATTTCATTTTTGTAGATTTTGACATTTATATTCTAACAAATCTATGTGGTGAGATAAAAATGTTAACTATTCTGAAAAAAAGATGGGCATAAAAAATAGTACACGCTATTGATGAGGACCTTTTCTATTCTTCAGAAACGAGTCTACTAAACATATGCCTCGAAAGTTTTACGAAAGAAATCTACAAGAAATGCTTAAATATCTTATGTTAAGAACGACATTCATGGTTAAGTTTATGAATCATATGACTACAATGAATGCAACATAACTCCGTTGAGTTCACGGATATAACTTACAGAGATGGACATCAAAAGTAAATTAGTTCACTATAAATGTGACATACACTTGGTCATATTTATTTTGTTTTGAGTATATATGTGATGTACACATTAAAGGTAAATTTGCTAATTGTAAATATCACAAACACATAAATAGTGAAAAAATACTATAAATGTTGCATACACATAAAGACTTTGGAGTTTGAAAGATGCGACTGAGCTCCTAAGCATGCATATACAAAATGGCATGTGTAAGGAAGGTGAACAATTTGATTCAAAACATGAGTGATTAATTAACAACCAACACTCAAAAAATTGAGGATCAAACAATGTGATGTACAAATATCACATTATTAAGCACCATGCATGACACATCAGCATCCATAGAGTTGATACTTCCACATTACCTACTTGCTGCCACTGCCACTAGTTGAGTAGCAGTAATCAGAATCACACACATCCATCTCCTCGAACCATTATCTCTTAGCCTTTGTGGCCGTCGACAATAAGTTCTTTCGCACGGTCTCCTTAACGTTCTTGATCATGACAAAGTAGAGCTTCAACATCGACAGCTTTGTCGTATACATTGAGTTGTCCTGCATGAACTTCTCATCATTGCCGCCGGCCCATGCTCGCTTCCTGTTTGGCAGCCAATATTGGTTGTACATCTTGGATAGGCCATCCTGCATGATCACCAGTTGCTCCATCTCTAAGCGCGATCTCGGGATGCTTGTCTCATCCATGACCCAGATGTGTTTGCTGCCATGTGAAATGTCCTCTAGCTATTGGCTAGAATTTCGGGCACTAGGGTACGTGTCGTACAACAATGAGTCCTCGACAAAGCTCTTCCGGATCGTCTCAAACTCCTCTTTCGCTGGAATCTTGAGACATTACACCCATTTGTAGCATCGGACCATGAACATGCTGAAGTAGTACTTCAAACCTACTTTCGTCTGTCAAATCATCACAACTTAGTTAAGGGTGACACATGCACCAGTTTTTTCTTGTAATGGGTCAGACAAACAGATTATATGAAGTAAAGATTTGAATTTACATGGTTTGGAAATTTGATGAGTGATCTAATGAAGTAAGAATATTCATGTAGATGGTTATGAAATCTAAAGAATAGAAAAACAAAAAGAAATGGCAAGCACGTGTAGAAATTTCTCCAGTTCCATATTGCCAACTTCTCGACAGACCTCCTGTACTTCATACATTTATCCTAATCATAAGGCTGATTAGTAAAACAAACAAGATTTCCTTGCAATAGCTTGGTGTTTAAATAAATGATAATTCGGGCAGCATATTTGTTGTAGTATGATCTATTGAACAACATAATGAACTGTTACTCCCTTCATTTCTAAATATAGTGCACATTAGCCATGGTAAAATTTTGCAAGCATTGGTCAAAAACTATGGCGCTCATTATGTTTGTGTCAACGGTAGGGGAACCCTATCCCCTTCCACCTTGGTCCGGCGGCGAGGAGTCGGTGGGTCACAGCCACACACCTGGCCACCAAAGAACAACAGTCCAAAAAGAGTCAGAACTAGCTGTAAGTGCCAACCTCCAGAAAAAATTGATGTTCGGAGTCAGAACTGAGGTGCACCCAACAACCCCAGTGCCACTCTCCCAAAGAACCATACATCCATAGGAGGTTCAATGAGGTCACAACACACAAGGCGCCATCGCTGCCTAACCCGAGATTGGTTTTGGTATTTTGCTAGAGCTCCGAGTCAGGGTGGAGAGGAGAGACCTCAATGGTGCCTTTAGGGAGAAAATTAACACACACAGACACAGATACACACACACACAATCATGTCGCAATGTCTAGAGAACTAACCAACGATTTATCTTGACTCGAGCTTACACCACCAAGCCCACTAGCACCTGATCAACCGACCAAGGCTACAAGTTAGACAAGGCAGGTATTAGGGTGAATGAGTTGAGGAGGATATGATCTATACCTTCTAATTTGGAGAGGAAGGGGGGATATATGGGTCGAGAGCACAATCAACTGAATCCTAGCCACTCGTGTAGAAAAGGTAGCCGTCTAGCACATCCGATGCACGCTACCTTGCCATCTAGGGTGCCTCCTAGGTGTGCCGGGTTGTCTGCAAGGGAATGAAGCGGCAAAAACCTCACCACGACCTTCATCACCAAGCACACAAGCTTGCCCGATGAACACCTCTGGTGGCAACATGAGAGGGAGGGGGTGGCAGTGTTGGGGAAATCCTAGTCGCCTTAGAGTCCTCGATTCATTAGAATGATAGGAAAAAGCTCGAAGCCAACTTGGCACAAAGTTTTATCAAAATATCAAGAGGCCCCGGGAGAAAAATGTGAGGCCCTTCAAAACATCCCAAGGACATCCACAACCAAGTAGAGCAGCCTGAACTCAAAAATCTCTCGAGAAATTTTTCACATTCATTTCTATAGTTGATCCATTTTCTTTAGAGAGAAAGACGATCCTATTGTTAGCCACCCTAGAAAGAATAGGTTTTGACATAAATCTGCTTAGATCCCGACCTAGGTTAGAAGAAAGAAACTAGATAGAAGAATGAAACCACAATCGAAATGTGGAATTACCTCATCAGCCATGATTCTCAGGGTGAGCTACCTTGAGGACGTGATTTAGGTCCACCGTGGTGGTTAGTAGGTGGGAGGTAGAATGATGATAGTTTGGGGGTACTTATGTTGTGGTAGATAAGGTGATATTTATAGAGAATGAATGAAGCACAATTGCAAATACTCTCTCTATTGGTAAATAAAAAGTGTGGAAGTATCACTTAATGGTCAATGTAGACCATGGTGTCTATTCATGCGGCGATGGAGATGTAGGCAAATTTAAATTCACCGATTTTTATATTAAATGTGAAGTAATTTACTATAGATATATGACATATACATGGCTATATTTATGGGTTATGCAAACATATACATGTAATAGTTGTTATTGATTAAATTTATTAGCGTCGGTCAAATTGTTTCTCTTGAGAGTATAGTACCACTAATTTCGTTGTAGAGGATTTTGTCTTTTTAACTAGCATTATGTATGTGATGAGATATATGTTTATCGACAACAAAGGGATTTGTTTGTATCAGTGAATTTGTTTTATTGATAATATTTGTGCTATTTCACTTTTAGTAGATTTTGACATTTATATTTCAACATATCTATGCAGTGAGATAAAAATGTTAACTATTCTAAAAAGAACATGGGGATAAAAAATAGTACACGCTATCGACGAGGACCAATTCTATTCTTCACAAATGAGTCTACTAAACATATGCCTCAAAAGTTTTATGAAAAAATCTGCAAGAAATGCTTAAATATCTTATGTTAAGAACGACATTCATGGCTAAGATTATGAATCATAAGACAACAATGAATGCAACATAACTCCGTTGAGGTCACGGACATAACTTAGAAAGAAGGACATCAAAAGTAAATTAGTTCACTATAAATGTGACATACACTTGGTCATATTTATTTACTTTTTACTATATTGTACACATAAAAGGTAAATTTGCTAATTGTAAATATCGCAAACACATAAAAAGTGAAAATAAATACTATAAATGTTACATACAAATAAAGACTTTGGTGTTCGTAAGATGCGGCTGAGCTCCTAAGCATGCATATACAGAAAGGCATGTGTAATGAAGGTGAACAATTTGATTCAAAAAAAATGAGTGATTTATTAACAACCCACACTTAAAAAATCAAATATCAAACAATGTGATGCAGAAATATCAAATTATTAAGCACCATGCATGACACATCGGCATCCATAGAGTTGATACTTCCACATTACCTATTTGCTGCGACTGCCACTAGTATAGTAGCAGTAATCAGAATCCGACACATCCATCTCCTCGAACCATTATCTACTAGCCTTTGCAGCCGTCGACAACAAGTTATTTCACACGGTCTCCTTAACGTTCTTGAGAATGACAAAGTAGAGCTTTGACATTGATAGCATTGTCGTAGATGGTGAGTTGTCCTGCATGAACTTCTCATCATTGCCACCGGCCGACGCTCGCTTCCTGTTTGGTAGCAAGTATTGGTTGTACATCTTGGATAGGCCACCCTGCATGATCACCGGTCTCTACATTTCTAGGCACGACCATGGGATGCTTGTCTTATCCGTGACCCAGATGTGGCTGCTGCCATGCAAAATGTCCTCTGAATATTGGCCAGAGTGTTGGGCACTAGGGTATGTGTCGTACAATAATGAGTCCTTGACAATTAAAGCTCTTGCGGATCGTCTCAAACTCCTCCTTCGCTGGAATCTTGAGACATTTCATAGATTTGTAGCATCGGACCATGCACATGCTAAAGTAGTACTTCAAACCTTGTTTTGTCTATCAAATCATTAGAAATTAGTCAAGGGTGACACATGCACTTGTTGTTTCTTGTATCAAGTAAGACAAACAGATTATATGAAGTACAGATTTGAATTTACATGGTTTGGAAATCTGATGAGTTATCTGATGAAGTAATAATATCAAATTAGATGGTTATGAAATCTATAGATCGAAAAAATAAGAAGAAATGGCAAGCACGTGTAGAATTTTCTCAAGTTCCATATTGCCAACTTGTCGACATACCTCCTGTACTTCATCCATTTATCCTAATCATCAGGCTCGTTAGTAAACAAACAAGATATCCTTCCAATATCTTGGTGTTTAAAAAAAATTCGAGCAGCATATTTGTTGTAGTATGATAAACTGAACCACATATGAACTGTTACTCCCTTCACTTCAAAATATAGTGCACATTAGCCATGGTAAAATTTTGCAAGCATTGGTCAAAATCTATGGCGCTCATTATGTTTGTGTCAACGGTAGGGGAACCCTATCCCCTTCTGCCTTGGTCCGGAGGCGAGGAGTTGGTGCGTCACAACCACACACACCTCGCCACCAAAGAACAACAATCCAAAAAGAGTCAGAACTATCTATAACTGCCAACCTCCACAAAAAATTGATGTTCGGACTCAGAACTGAGGAGCACCCAACAACCCCAGTGCCACTTTCCCAAAGAACCATACATCGACGGGAGGTCCAATGAGGTCAAAACACACAAGGCGCCATCACCGCCCAACCTGAGACCGGTTTTGGTATTTTGCTAGAGCTCCGGATCGGGGTGGAGAGGAGAGATCTCAATGGTACCTCTAGGGAGAAAATTAACGCGTGCACACACACACACAATCGTGTCGCAGTGTCCAGAGAACCAACCGAGGATTTCTCTAGACTTGACTTTACACCACCAATCCCCACTAGCACCTGATCAACCGACCAAGGCTTCAAGATAGACAAGGCGGGTGTAGGGGTGAATGAGTTGACGAGGATATGATATTGACCTTCTAATCTCGTCGGGAAGGGGGAAATCTGGGTCGAGACCACAACCAACCGAACCCTAGCCACTCATGTAGAAAAGTAAGTTGTCTAGCACATCCGACGCATGCTACCTTACTATCTAGGGTGCCTCCTAGGTCTCTTGGGTGGTTTGCAAGGGAATGAAGCAGCAAAAACCTCACCACGACCTTCATCACCAACCATGCAAGCTTGCCCAATGAACACCTCCGATGGCAACATGAGGGGGAGAGGGTGGAGGGGGTGGTAGTGTTGGGGAAACCCTAGTCGCCTCAGTCCCCAGATTCATTGGAGTGATAGGAAAAAGCTCGAAGCCAACCAGGGACAAAGTTGTATCAAAATAGCAATAGGCCTTGGGAGAACAATGTGAGGGCCCCCCAAACATCCGAAGGACATCCACTAGCAAGCAACGCAGCCTGAACTCAAAAATCTCTTGAGAAATTTGTTGCATTCATTTCTATATTTTATCCATTTTCTTTAGAGAGAAAGGCAATCCTGTTATTACTCACCCAAGAAAGAATAGGTTTTGACATTAATCTGCTTAGGTCTCGACCTAGGTCATAAGAAAGAAACTAGAAAGAAGAATGAAACCACAATCGAAGTGTGGAACTACCTCATCAACCATGATTCCTGGGGTGAGCTGCCTTGAGGATGTGATTTAGGTCCATAGTGGTAGTTAATAAGTGGGAGGTAGAATGATGATAGTTCGGGCGTAATCATGTTGAGGTAGATAAGGTGATATTTATAGAGAATGAAAGAATCACAATTGCAAATACTCTCTATATTGGTAAATAAAAAGGTGTGGAGGTATCAATTAATGGTCGATGTAAACCATGGTGTCTATTCATGCGTGATGGAAATGTAGGCAAATTCTAAATTCACCCATTTTTAGATCAAACGGGAAGTAATTTACTATAGAGATATGACCAATACATGGCTATATTTATGGGTTATGCAAACATATACAGGTAATAGTTGTTTTTGATAAAATTTATTAGCATATTTCAAGTTGTTTTTCTTGAGAGAATATAGTAGCACTAATTTTGTTGGAGAGGATTTCGTCATTTTAACTAGCATTATGTATGTGATGAGATATATGTTTATCGACAAGAAATGGGTTTGTTGGCATCAATGAATTGGTTTTATTGATAATATTTTGTGCTATTTCATTTTTAGTAGATTTTGACATTTATTTTGCAACAAATCTATGCAGTGAGATAAAAATGTTAACTATTCTGAAAAGAAGATGGGGATCAAAAATTGTACATGCTATCGATGAGGACCTTTTCTATTCTTCACAAATGAGTCTAATAGAGATGTGCCTCCAAAGTTTAATGAAAAAAGTCTACAAGAAATGCTTAAATATCTTATGTTAAGAACGACATTCATGGTTAAAATTATGAATCAAATGACAACAAGAATGCGACATAACTCTATGGAGGTCACAGACATAACTTAGAAAGTTGGACATAAAAAGTAAATTAGTTCACTATAAATGTGACATACACTTGGTCCTATTTTTTTAGTTTTGACTATATATGTGGTGTACACATAAAAGGTAAATTGGGTAACTGTAAATATCACAAACACATAAAAAGTAAAAAAATGCTATAAATGTTACATACACATAAGTACTTTGGTGATCGAAAGATGCGACTAAGCTCCTTAGCATTCATTTACAAAAAGGCGTGTGTAATGAAGGTGAACAATTTGATTCAAAACATGAGTGATTAATGAACAACCCACACTCAAAACAATCGAGTATCAAACAATGTCATGCACAAATATCACATTATTAAGCACCATGCATGACACATCGACATCCATAGAGTTGATACTTCCACATTACCTACTTGCTCCCACTGCCACTGGTATGGTAGCAGTAATCACAATCTGACACAACCATCTCCTCGAACCATTATCTCTTAGCCTTTGCACCCGCCGATAGTAAGTTCTTTCACACCGTCTCCTTACACTACTAGGGAGAACCTTATACACAGAATCTTACCAGCACTTTTGGTCAAAAAAATGCGCTACTGCTACCTTCTAGTAGCACGGTGTATAAAAGCCCGCTACTACTATATAAGTAGTAGTAGCGCGAAAAAGATAAAAAACGCTACTACTATAACTGCCACATCATTGCCGGCAGGCTAGATATAATAGTAGCGCTGGCCTACACCCAATGCTACTGCTATTGGTCTTAGCAGTAGCGCTCTTCCTGGCACCGCGCTACTGCTATGGGTGCCTTATCCGCAAGTTTTCCTCCCCCGCACCCGACCATCTTCTTCCTCCACTCACTCCCCGCTGCCTCACTCCTCCGTCACCGTCGCCACCGCATTGCCGCCGCCGTCCTTCCTCCTCCTTCCTCGGTATGTCCTCCTCCCTCCTCTCCCTCCTCCTCCCACCGCCCCCTCCTCCCTCCTACTCCGTCCACCCCCTCCTTCCTTCTCCTCTAGCCAAGCCCTCCACCGGTAGCCCTCCTTCCACCGCCCCCTCCGCCTCCTCCTCTCTCCTCCCTCCTCCCCTCCCCTCCT
>NC_057795.1:467550371-467634276 GCF_018294505.1 Triticum aestivum | reverse complement strand
CTGAACTCTTTTTTACCGTTCTTGTATAATGTAGTTTTTGTACTGTTTTTACTAAGTGTTTAATAGAATTAGTATGAAAAATAATTATTTTTATTTATAGTAAGTGATTAGTTGAACTAGTTGAACTAATAGAACTAGTTTAATTTCAGTAAGAAAATTTAGGTATAGGAGATTTGATGATCTAATTAAAATATTACTGTAGAACTAGTTTATTTTTAGTAAGAAAATTAATAGAACTAGTTTATTTTTAGTAAGTGCTCAGTCGAACTACTTAAATTAATAGAACTAGTTGAATTTATGTCATTATCACTTTGTCATCAAAGAATTCTATATGAGATTTGATGATCTAATTAAAATTTTACTCGGTGGAATACGCAGGCTTTGTAGAGTCGTGTCTCCTTGAAGTGATCGTCATCCAAGCTACCTCTACTTCCTCTACACCCGAGTTGGTGAGATAAAAGTCCACCTCCTCCTTCTCCACTCCTCGGTGTTGAATAGAGTAGAACTAGGGTATTTAGTTATGCTTCTTAACCAAATGAAATGTTTGGGTTATAAGATATATTGAAATGTTTTTGTCAATATTGAACCACTGAAATGCAATGAGCACCATTTTATGCTCATGTGTGAAGTGTTGATTCATTTCCAAGTGGCCTATGTTTTGCCGGAGAGTCGATTCATTTCCGCTTCGTCTAATTTCAGGCGCTCAATATGTCCTTTTTTAGGAAAGGTCATGCCAGATTTTCCCGTGAATTTAAGCATGACTTGTGATAGAATATGTAGGAAATATCGAGCGCCCCGGATTTTCTAGAAAGATAATTAAACGACATTTCAAGTTGAATTTAAGTCTGCCGGGACTCCACCATATATGAGAGAAGAAGAATGCCGACTATTGTCGTGGGGGTCATTTTTCCTTCTTCTCCTTGTGCTAGACCTTTGTTATGCACTAGGGGAAGGCGGAATAACGGCCATCACCAACGGTCGAAAAATCAGTGAGGAGTGTGTCCACCATATATGAGAGAGGATGAAGAATCCTGATTGTTGTCGTGGGGGTCGTTTCTCCTTCTTCTAGACCTTTGTTATGCACTAGGGGAAGGACGAGTAACTACCATCACCGACGGTCGCAAATGTCAGAGAGGAATTAGTGAGGGAGAGTCTCCACCATATATGAGAGAACGAAGAATCCCAACTGTTGTCGTGGGGGGTCGCTTCTCCTTCGTTCCCATGTGCTTGGGAACGAAAGGAGGAGCGACCATCACCAACGGTCGAATGTATACACCATGTGAGCTGAGAGTTTTCAAGAAAAGACTCAACAGACCGATAGTCAACCCGTGATGAATAATAATGATCTAATTTAGTTTTTGTAGTAGATATTTTTAATTGTACAAGTTTAATCTTTGAATTAGGAACATTGGAAATGTCGTCGATGTC
This sequence comes from Triticum aestivum, assembly GCF_018294505.1. NCBI lineage: Eukaryota > Viridiplantae > Streptophyta > Magnoliopsida > Poales > Poaceae > Triticum > Triticum aestivum. Next base: position 467,632,848 of record NC_057795.1, on the reverse strand, counting down.
GTCGTCGGACGACGAAAGTCTCCCGGCGGAGTGCGACTGGTGCGGCGACGATCGGGGTCTATGCGATAGGCCTCACCTGGTAGAAGGTCGGCGCTTCAGCATTAAGCTCTAGGAGACCTTCGATGTTGAAATGGTACGCAATGACGACAAGTGTTTTTTTCGTAATTAAGCACAACTTCTGCTTCTTCAATGTGTAATTTTTGTCTTGTACAATTTAACTAGCTTATCCCATGCCATGCAAGATGCTATGTCTTGGAGAGGATGTATTTAGAAGATCATGAAAGTATGGAAACAAAGATAATTCACCGAAGGACTCGTCATGGTATGGATTTTGATGTAAATCTATAAAATTCTGAGAGAGTATGTGTTGGGGATATAACTATTAGTATAACCCGCCTAGGAGGGGCCGGGTTATACCTATGGCGATTCATCATCTGAAGCCCATGATGATATTGAAGATGGTGGTTCAAGATAAGGCCCCAAGGCCCAAAGGAGACTTAAGGCCCGTAGGGGTAAACCGCCATATATGTAAAGACTTGTATTGTAAGGCATGTAAAGATAGTCACCGAGCCAGACACATTATCTATGAGCCTGCCGAGACTTTGTGATCCACCGAGCGTCAACCTATGTATATAAAGGGACGACCCGGTGGTTGTTCAGAACAAGAAACAACAGATCGAAAGCTAGGTCAAGCGGATTCGCTCCCTGGTAATCGAGACATAAGCAATACCACCTCAAACTAGATTAGGCGCAAGGGGTCGAAACAGTATAAACTCTCGTGTCCTTTGTCCCGTTTAACCCCTTTAAGCTACCTAGTTGCGATGGCTCCATGACTAAGTCCTTTTGCTAGGACATCTGCCGTGACCTTTCCATGATAGTTGGCGCCCACCATGGGCCAGCGCACGGTGGTTTTGAGTTCTTGAAGGGCAACTTCAAAGGCTCAAGGGATATGTTGTGGGCCGGATGACCAAGAGTCATCGCGGCAAGCTCTACATCGACGAAGCAGGCTAGGGCCCCGAGGCTGGCTCAATTGAGTACGGGTACCGGGTCCCCTTCGATGGAATCCACGTCTTCATCGGCATGATCGGCGAGCCGGGCCCTGAGCCGGAGATCTGCACCGACATAATCGAGACGGCTCAGCATGCAAGACCCGCCTGAGTTCAGCCGACCGTGAAGCGTGCCTTCGTGGGATGCATCCATGGAGCAGAATTTGATGAAGGATCTATGTCTGGCGGTGAGACGACCATCCATTCTGATGGTGAGTCATCCACGGGCGAGACTACTTCATTGTATCAACTGCAAGATGGTGGGCTTGGGGACTATTCAGATGGCGACAGTATTCCGGACCCCTATGAGCCGCCAAACAGAGTCAGAATCTTCATGGCTGGTACCCAGCCTGGGCAAAATTCTTCAACCACAGCAGTGATGGCTTCCAAGTCAGCGGCGGTGATGATAGCCAGGGCAGGAGGCCCTGCACGCCCGCCGGCTCAGGTTTTGATGGCTCTAGTAGATAAATTGATGGCTCTCTTAACAGCCGTGGTCAACCCAGCTTAACAAGCTCAGCATGATGTAGAGGTGGCAAAGTTACGTGATGAGATAGCACTAGCCAAGGAAGACCTAGCGGTAGAGGACGTCAAGATAGCCGCGGAACGGGCTGCTCTGGATGCTCAAGCCCAATGGATTCAGTCAGAGGCTTTCCATCATGGTTCATTGTTGGCAGTTGGCTAACCCGGTGCTGGTGCTTAAAAAGAACGGTACTTGGCGCATGTGTGTGGATTACACAGACTTAAACAAGGCATGTCGGGCTGATCCTTTTGCTCTCCCTCATATTGCTCTCCCTCGTATCAGATCAAGATGGCAGTTAAGGACCAGGAGAAGACAACTTTCATTACTCCTTTTGGAGCCTTCTGCTATGTGTCTATGCCTTTTGGGCTCAAGAGTGCCCACGCAACTTATCAGCGATGTGTGCAGAATTGTCTTCACAGTCAAATTGGGCGCAATGTTCATGCTTATGTGGACGACATTGTGGTGAAATCCAGGGAGAAGGAAACTTTGATAGATGATTTGAAAGAAACCTTCGATAATCTCCGGGTCTACAAGATGATGCTTAACCCGGCCAAGTGCGTTTTTGGTGTGACTGCAGGCAAGCTTTTGGGTTTTCTAGTTTCTCACTGAGGCATTGAGGCTAATTCAGAGAAGAACAAGGTCATCACCTCCTTGGCAAAGCCGGCATGTATCAATGATGTTCAGCGTCTGGCGGGTCGTATTGCTGCCTTAAGCCGGTTCATAATCCGGTTGGGTGAGAAGGCCATTCCGCTGTATCAGATGATGAAGAAAATAGATAACTTCATCTGGAGTGATGCTGCTAACAACGCGTTTGAAGACTTGAAGAGGTAGCTCGCTAAGCCGCCAATCTTGCTGCTCCCATTGATAAGGAACCATTATTGTTATATGTGGCCGCTAACACCTGTGCCGTCAGCGTGGCCATTGTGGTCGAACGCAAGGAGGCTAGCAAGGAATATCCGGTTCAACAGTCAGTTTACTACATCAGTGAGGTGCTTATTGAGTCCAAACAGAGGTATCCACATTGGCAAAAGCTCGTTGAAGAAATCCTGGATAAGGGGGTATCCAGACAGCCGGACTATATACTTTGGCCGGACTGTTGGACTATCAAGATACAAGATTGAAGACTCTGTCACGTGTCCGGATGGGACTCTCCTTGGCGTGGAAGGCAAGCTTGGCGATCTGGATTATAGATCTCCTTATCTGTAACCGACTCTGTGTAACCCTAGCCCCCTCCGGTGTCCATATAAACCGGAGGGTTTAGTTTGTAGGACAACACAATGATAATCATAGGCTAGCTCCTTGGGTTTAGCCTCTACGATCTCGTGGTAGATCAACTCTTGTAATACTCATATCATCAAGATCAATGAAGCATGAAGTAGGGTATTAGCTCCAACGAGAGGGCCCGAACCTGGGTAAACATCGTGTCCCCAGTCTCTTGTTACCATTAGCCTTAGACGCACAGTTCGGGACCCCCTACCCGAGATCTGCCGGTTTTGACACTGACACTCGTTTCTAGGGTGTTCATGGCCAGCCGGAAGCTTAAGCAATATTTTCTGGGTCATCCCATCACTATGGTTAGTTCTGCTCCCTTAGGGGATATTATTCAAAATAGAGAAGCCACAGGGCGGGTAGCCAAGTGGGCCATTGAGTTGGGGCCTCATGGTTTGAAATATGTGCCTCGCACTGCTATCAAGTCTCAAGCATTGGTGGATTTCATCAACGATTGGACAGAACTGCAGATGCCTGAAGAGAAGCCGGATAACACATATACGCCTAAAGAAGACAATAGCGACAATAAGGACACAACGGAGGACAAGGCCCCCGGAGAAAAGCCAAAACGACGACGCAGGCGCCGCTTTAAGTCTAGTCACAGTAAAAATGGCGATAACAACACAAGAAAGGTTGACACTCCAGTCGACTGGAAGGGCAACAACGACCATATGGACCTAGCGATGGAGCAGGATAAGCCAAGTCACGCCAAACACAGCTCGGAGCAGACGCCTGATAACAGTGATACCGAGGGCCAAACTCATCAAACCACCCCAGGAGAGGATGAGAGTCCGGTCGATGATGCATTCATCATCCAGGAAAAACGTTTGGAAAAAGATAACCTCCGCAAAAGGCTTATTGCCACGGCGAGGAGCTTAAAGAAGCAGAAGCAAAGGCTTAACACTGTGCAGGACACGCTCAAACAAAGATGGAAGAAAGTGCTAGACACTGAAGAAAAATATGGCGACGATCGCCACACAAAGAGCTACCCAAAGCGCAAGCTACTGCCCGAATTCGATAATGAAGCCTTAGAGCCCATTCCACCAAAGAATACTACGGCCGATCAACCAGACCAACCACCTCATGGCCGCGATAGAGCAGCCACCGGTGTCGCACACAAGCCAGCCCACGATCTACATGAGCACTTGGACAAAAAGGCTGGTGCGAACAGGTCCATTTACGGATCTAGAGGATGAGTTCCGGCACAAGATTATGGTCACCAAAATCATAATGATCAAATACCAGTTTGGAATCAAACCCGAACACAACAACCGTTGACAACATGCCACAACATGTCCAAGTACAGAGGGGTTGTGCACCCCCTATGTTTCACCGATGAGGTGTTGGATCAAGAATTCCCACAGGGATTCAAACCCGTGAACATAGAGGCATACGACGGAATGACAGACCCTGGGGTCTCGATTGAAGATTTTATCCTTCACATACACATGGCTCGTGGGGACCACCTCCACGCCATCAAATACCTTCCCCTCAAGTTGAAAGGACCAGCTCAGCATTGGTTGAAAAGCCTACCCGAAAACTCAATTGGAAGTTGGGAGGTACTTGAGGACGCTTTCAGGGACCTATGTCCGACCCCCGGATGCAGACGATTTAAGTCAAATAGTTGCTGCACTAAACCAAAGTAACTGTCCGTCCACGGCCCTTTCGGCCATAGATGGTCTATTACAGACCTCATTGCAAGACAGGACAACCTATGGAGCTGGGCTATAGCGGCCATCTTCTCAATTAATTGCAATGAGTGCCTTGGAGCACCAAATTGCGACCAGAATAGCCTTTCCATTTCATTATCTTTATGATCCTTGAATAACTTGGTCGCATCAGCCGTACTCTTCGCCAAATCCGCATACTCACCTGCAGCGCTCCAAAGTTGATCCAAAGGAGCATACTTTGGATCTAGGAACTTCATCCACAACAAATAGGGGTTTCCAGCCGCAATTTCTCCGGCTTGTCGAAGTTCATCCCGCGTGTCTCTAATGTCAGAGCGCATCTCCTGAGCCGAATCCAGCGCCTTCTTTAGGTCAGCCGCCTTTGCCTGTTTCTCCTTTTCGAGAAGCTCATACCGGCCGGTGGCGTCCCTCAGCTCCATAGCCATCTCGGCTATCTTCTCTTCGCTTCGGAGATGAGGAGCCTATTCGGCTCTCAAATCTTCGGCTGCCTTTAGGGCAGCTGCATTGCTAACCCGGGCTTGTTCCTTGCCTAGGGCAAGTTCCGCCCTCAGGGCCTCAATGGCAGCAACTCCGCCTGCAGCCACATCACATCATATTAATATTAAAACCTTCTTACAATTTCCTAAACAAATAAGGAAATACGAGCACATACTCTGCGACTCGTCGAATCGCTTGTTCACAAGCGTGATGTCGGCATCCACCACGTCAATCTGTCGCCTCAATTCAGCGAATTCAGCGGTCTGGTCTACCGCCGGACCCTTAGCAACCTGCACACCAATATAAGTACGATTATTACCTGGGAGTGTGATCCTCCGTTTGCCGCCATGGGCTGGCAACCATAGTCTCAGGGGCTACTATCTATATAGAGCACGGCTATCGTGTGCGGTGCAACCAAAAATCATGTATTTCGTTGCTTACCTCAAAGCCTTTGAGCAATCTTCTAAAAGCTTCATTTAACCCACTTGTGGCAGAGGAAATTTTCTCTAACACCGTACCCATTAGTGTATGATGATCCTCTGAGAGAGTAGCTTGCTCCAGGAGGCCCGTCAGTATGTTCGGCCGGGCACTGGACTCTCCCGGACTCTTCTCATTATCCTCCACAGGAACCAAATGCATTGGGCTCGGGACGGCCGAAGTGTTAGCTTCTGGCCTGAGTGGATTGGGACTCCTCCGTGACAACACCTCAGGGTCGCCTGCCCCATGGGGAGGAGAGGCGGGTGGGGTTTCACTGTCCATCATCTCCGGAAGAAGATCCCCCGAGGACGAACCCTGTTAAGACGAACTGCTAGCCGGACTGCAAAAAATAGGTCCTGGTTATTACTCTCAGAGGAAAAAGCAATAAGCTTCTTGTTTATTCACTTACAGCTAGGTGGAGGGCTGGCCCATTAGCGGGCACGGTGCGGTAAGAATGCCCTTTGGTGTAGGGCCCTTTGGTGAAGTTTTCTTCCCTTGTTTAGGCGCCTCCGTTTCCAAGCCTTCGGAGCTGCCCTCTTCTTCCCGCGAGGGGAGGAAACCTTAGATTCCCCTCCACTATTGTCCTCCTTCGTGGAGACATTAATTCCCCCGGTTTGGATGAACAATGTGTGAAGCTCACACTTGGCTTCTCCACTCTTACCTTCATCTTTCTCCGATGGCACTTGACTTAGCGCCCGTTTAAGCATCCTGGCTATTGCCGGACCAGGCGATCCTTCGGGAAGCGGGGACAGACACCTGATTCTCTCCGCCTTACTGAGCCAATCCTGGTCACGGATAGTTTTTCAGAACAATGTTATGATAAATATAAACAAAGTGTTTGATCATAGGGTTACTTACTTGGGTATCTAGGCGGTTGCAGCTCAGGCCCGCATCCTCGGTGGTGTCGGGACACTTTATTCATGGTCCGAAGAACAACTTATACATTCCTTCAGGCGTCATGCCAAAGAAGTGCTGAATGGTTCGCGGACCTTCTGGATTGAACTCCCACATCCAGAGAGGTCGACATTTACACGGCAGGGCCCGCCGAACTAGCATTACATGGATTATTTTGACCAGACTAATATCCCTCTTGAGAAGCTCCCGAATGCGGCTCTGCAACGTCGGTACATCATTTGCAGGCCCCTAGTCCAGTCCCACGTCGGCCCACGATGCCAGTTGAGGCGGAGGGCCCGAGCGGAAGGCAGGGGCGGCCGCCCACTTTGAGCCTCGGGGAGCTATGACATAGAGCCACCTCCGTTGCCCTAGATTGGACACCTCCTGGAAGGAACCTTCGGGCCACGGGGCGTCGGAGTTTCTGCTTATTGTGGCGCCTCCGCACTCCGCGTATCGCCCCTCGATCACCCTCGGCTTCACATTGAGGGTCTTGAGCCATAAGCCGAAGTGTGGGGTGACATAGAATAAGGCTTCGCACATGACGATAAACGACGAGATGTGAAGGATGGAATCCGGAGCTATATCATTAAAATCTAGTCCGTAATAGAACATGAGCCCTCTCACGAAGGGATCAAGAGTCAAGCCCAAGCCCCGGAGGAAGTGAGAGACAAATACGACACTCTCATTGGGCTCAGGAGTAGGGATAACCTGCATAGGGGCGGGAAGCCTGTGCTTAACATCAGCAGTCAAATACCCGGCCTCCCTAAGCTTCGCAATATCCTCCTCTGTGACAGAGGAAGCCATCCACCAGCCTTGACGGTCGGATCCGGACATGATCTAAGATCCGAGGTGCTTAAGCTTGAGCTTTGGGTGTTGGAACTCGAAGTGCGGGAAGGCGCAAGCATGGAGATAGAGGGATAGGCCTCGACCCCTCTATAAAGGGGGAGAATATCAAACGTCCCCGGCATAACCATTCGGGACTTGCCTAAAAATATTGAGTCATACCAACAGCCATGGTTGGATTACTAAGGGAGTCCTGGATTAGGGGGTGTCCGGATGGCCGGACTAAGACCTTTGGCCAGACTCCCGGACTATGAAGATACAAGATTGAAGACTCCGTCCCGTGTCCGGATGGGACTTTCCTTGGCGTGGAAGACTGCTTGGCGATATGATATGAAGATCTCCTCCCATTGTAACCGACTCTGTGTAACCCTAGCCCTCTCCGGTGTCTATATAAACCGGAGAGTTTTAGTCCATAGGACGAACAACAATCATACCATAGGCTAGCTTCTAGGGTTTAGCCACTCCGATCTCGTGGTAGATCTACTCTTGTACTACCCATATCATCAATATTAATCAAGCAGGAGTAGGGTTTTACCTCCATCGAGAGGGCCCAAACCTGGGTAAAAACATCGTGTCCCTTGTCTCCTGTTACCATCCGCCTAGACGCACAGTTCAGGACCCCCTACCCGAGATCCGCTGGTTTTGACACTGACAATTACCCATACCCATATTGATGAGGATCCCACAATAAGAGGGACACGATCTCTGCTTCGACAAGACGTGCCAAAGGAACCGCCTTGTAATGTGTGCGGTAGCTGGTTGTAAAAAATGGTTCGAATAAAAGCCAGACCATGGCGTGATGTCACGTTTCGAGTTGTCAGCAGATTAGATTCGTGGAATATTATTCTCTCTATGGTGGTATGTGGAATTTGTCTTGCAGAGCCGGACACGGTCCTTGTATGCGGAATTAACCTTGGAGTATTCGGAGATGGAACCCGCCTTGCAATGCTGAAGACAAGCTGCACACTGGACTCATCGTCATTGAAGCCTGGTTCAAAGGCTACTAAGGGAATCCTGGATAAGGCGGTATCCGGACAGTCGGACTATATACTTTGGCCGAACTATTGGACTATCAAGATACAAGATTGAAGACTCTGTCCCATGTCCGGATGGGACTCTCCTTGGCGTGGAAGGAAAGCTTGGCAATCCAGATTATAGATCTCCTTCTCTGTAACCAACTCTGTGTAACCTTAGCCCCCTCCGTGTCCATATAAACCGGAGGGTTTAGTCCGTAGGACAACACAATGATAATCATAGGCTAGCTCCTAGGGTTTAGCCTCTACGATCTCGTGGTAGATCAACTCTTGTAATACTCATATCATCAAGATCAGTGAAGCATGAAGTAGGGTATTAGCTCCATCGAGAGGGCCCGAACCTGGGTAAACATCGTGTCCCCAGTCTCCTGTTACCATTAGCCTTAGATGCACAGTTCGGGACCCCGTACCCGAGATCTGCCGGTTTTGACACTGACACTCATTTCTAGGGTGTTCATGGCCAGCCGGAAGCTTAAGCAATATTTTCTGGGTCATCCCATCACTGTGGTTAGTTCTGCTCCCTTAGGGGATATTATTCAAAACAGAGAAGCCACAGGGCGGGTAGCCAAGTGGGCCATTGAGTTGGGGCCTCATGGTTTGAAATATGTGCCTCGCACTGCTATCAAGTCTCAAGCATTGGTGGATTTCATCAATGATTGGACAGAACTGCAGATGCCTGAAGAGAAGCCGGATAACACATATTGGACTATTCACTTTGATGGGTCCAGGCAATTGGAAAGCTCAGGGGCTGGAGTTGTCTTAGCTTCCCCTCGAGGTGACAAATTTTTTTATGTTCTAAGGTTGATGTTTCCCTGTACTAACAATGCAGCTGAGTACGAAGCCTTTCTCCATTGTCTTCGGATGGCTAAGGAGATGAACTTAAGTCGGGCGAGGTGTTTTGGTGACTCAGACTTGGTAGCTCAGCAAGTTTCAGACAAATGGGATTCTAAGGACCCACTTATGGTGGCTTATCGCCTTGAGGTGGATGCTATTGCTGGACATTTCAAGGGTTATCAGGTTGAACACATTGATCGCAAGAAAAATGAGGCGGTTGACGCCTTAAGACGTTTGGCGTCTCAGCATAAGCCGGTGCCACCTAACACATTCTTGGATATTTTGCATAAGCCTTCTGTCAAGTTGCCTACAAAGGAAGACCTGGCTATTCCTGACCCAGAGGCACAGTTGATGGTGGCTCTTCATACTATCCCAGATTGGATAGTACCATATTTTTCTTACATGACCCGGGGCGAGTTGCCTGAGGATGAAACTATGGCCAGGCAGATAACCAGGCGGTCTAAGTCAATAACAATTGTCAATGGCGAGTTACACCATCGCAGTGTCACTGGGGCGTTTCAGCATTGCGTCTCTCCTGAGGAGGGCCGTGAGATTCTTCGTGAGATTCATGAAGGAGATTGTGGTCATCATGCTGGTTCAAAGTCCCTTGTAGCCAAAGATTTCTGTCATGGATTTTATTGGCTGACGGCTCACGCTGATGTAGAGGATTTGGTCAGTAAATGTGATAGTTGTCAGAAATTTTCACGGCGAGCACATGTGCCGGCTCAAGAATTGAGGATGCTACCAATTACTTGGCCGTTTGCAGTCTAGGGGCTTGATATGGTTGGGCCTTTTAAAAGATCCAAGGATAAAAGGACCCACCTCTTGGTGGCGGTTAACAAATTTACAAAGTGGGTTGAAGCAGAGCCGGTCAGTAAATATGACGCAGTAATGGCGGTTCAATTCATTAAAAAGGTGATTTTTCACTTTGGCTTTCCCCACAGTATCATAACCGATAATGGCACTAACTTGTCGAAAGGTGCTATGAAAGAGTTTTGTCAACGTGAGCATATTCGAATTGATGTGTCGTCACTAGCTCACCCCCAATCCAATGGTCAAGCTAAAAGAGCCAATCAAGAAATTTTGAGAGCCATCAAGCCCCGGTTTTGGTTCCTTTGCAACGGACGCTGGGTTGTTGGGTGGAGGAGTTACCTTCTGTGATATGGAGCATCAATACTACCCCCAATAGATTTACGGGTTACACGCCTTTCTTCATGGTTTACGGAGTAGAGGCGCTTCTTACTAGTGAAATCCGTCATGACTCTCCTTGTGTGGCGGCTTACGTTGAAGCTGATAATGAACAAGCATGTCATTATGCACTTGACCTGTTAGACGAGGAGCGTGACCTTGTGGCGGCTCGCTCGGCGATTTACCAACAAGACCTGCACCATTACGACAACCGCTGTGTTAAGTCCAGAACCTTTCAGGAAGGTGATTTGGTGCTCCGGCTCATCCAGGATCAGACTGATATGCACAAGTTATCCCTCCTTGGGAAGGGCCCTTTATGGTCAGCAAGAATTTGGACAACAGGTCATACTACCTTATCGATGCTCGAGAGCACAAAGACTCACGTAAGTCGGAAGAGGAGACCCGCCGGCCGTGGAATATTGCTCATCTTCGGCCTTACTACACTTGAGCCACCGGCTCTTATGATGTACATATTTTTTGACGATGTATATATTATGATGATTATAATAAAGCAGGGTCTCTGTTGTTTCATCTTCATACATCATGTGTCTTCATCATCATAAATTCAAAAGACCAAATGGGGGCTGGATCGTATTCAAATCGTAGCTATTAACCCCTTTTGGCTGGCTTCCTTGTCGTATTAAAACCATAGCCGCAAGGGACTTGGTCGTATTCGAATCACAGCTATTAACCCCTCTTGGCCCAGCTCATGATCGTATTCAAATCATAGATCTTAAACACTATGATCATTGGGGGCTTGATCATATTCGAATCATGGTTGTTAACCCCTTTAGTCCGGCTTCCTGGTAATATTCGAACCATAGCCATAAACACTTAGATCACGTGGGGGCTGGATCGTATTTGAATCACAGCTATTAACCCCTCTTAGTTCGGCTCATGATCGTATTCGAATCATAGCCGTTAAATACTTTGGTCACTAGGGGGCTTCCTGATCGTATTCGAATCATAGTTGTCGGTACCCCTTTGATCGGCGCAATGCCAAAAACCATTTGGGGGCTTCCTGATCATATTCGAATCATAACTATTAACCCTTTTGGTTTGGCTTCCTGGTCGTATTCAAACCAAAACCTCGCTTTTGACATTTGGCTTGATTTCTTGAAGTTTTTTCGGTTCTTCTTGATATTATCTTGCCTTTTGATTTTAAGTAATTCCAGCCATGCAACCTTTACTTTCACAAGCTCATATTTGAAGCTTACCCGTGGTTCTTATTACCCGCCTTAATAAAGAGGCGACAGGCCGTCCATACATGATGATATCCAACACTTGGACATACTGGCTTCTAAAAAGCTTTGGGTCCTCACCCTTACTGCACAAGGTATTATAAACCGGCAGTATAATTCAGTATCACAGGTATGATATTGTTATTATTATATTTCAGTTCGGGTTTAGCTAGACTTATCTATAACTATGTTAAAACATCAATAGTTATATGCGAGGTATTGTGACCCGCCCTGCGGTAAACCGCCAAGGGATCTTGTGATCTATTTTGTGTGCAGGATAATTCAGAATTCTCATCCACATGAGTCAAACAATATGATAAGTGCAAAGAGGAAAATTATAAAGCGGTGGCTTAACAGCGTTAAGCATAACACGAACGTGCATGATGGCACGACAGAGCAAAGTTATGGCTACCCTATTACATGACTCCAGGAGTCCAAATGATTAACTGTTTTTTAGAAGTTCACAAATATGAACTGCCTAGCGGATCAATCTTCTTGATGGCCTGACGCCTCCGGGTCATCCTTCTCCACTTCTTGGTCCTGTTCTACTTCCTCAAAGGTTGGTGATGACCAGTCAATGCCACTCAAAGCTTAAAACTCAGCTACATCATCGATAAGCTTGGACGGGTCAACTTCAGGAGAAAAAGTGTGCTTACGGATTGGGGGGATAAGGGCCTTCACTTTGTAAGATGGAGGTGGCATCTTCTGAATTTCCAAATCAGGCTGGCCAGAGGATGTATGTTCTTCACGCAAGCAGCAAAGTCTTTCTTGTCAAACGTAGTGTCATCCTCCTTAAAGCTTGGATACCCGGTAGAGATATCGGCCGGGTCTAGCTCTGGTAACCATGCTTTGGCATGGCTTAAAGCAGTCACAGCTTCATCTCTTGCACATGATCGCTTCATCTCACTAAAACTTTCAGGAAGAACGGAAAGCTTCCTTAACACATCAACCAAGAGAGTGGGGGTTTCATTAGCTAGAGAAATTGTGGCCAATGCATGCTGAGCACCAGTGTAAAGCTGCTCCACTAGTGTGTAAACCGCCTTTAGCTTCACAAGCATATCTTGGTTGAGGTTGGTGCTTCTGGGGCCTGTATCATAGTTATGGATGGGTTAAAAAGCGGCTTATATCATCAAGGAAGATATTCAAATTTGACAGTCATAAGGCGACTTACCAAAGATAGCAGACACCATCTGAGACACTTGGCGCTTTAAGCTGGTAAGTTCAGTGGTCGCTTCCTGGAGAGCCGCTTCCGCCTTCTCAGCCTGTTGTGTCAAGGCAATCTTTTCTTCAGCCCGGGCGCTTTTCTCAACTTCAAAGTCGGTTTTCAGTTTTTCTGCTTCACCCACGCTGAATTCGAACTTTGAGTTCGCCTTCTGGGTCTCAGCCTCTTGCAGCTCCAGACGAGTCTTCAAGTCAGACAGCTCTGACTGAAGTTGATTAGTGGTGGTCTGTACGTACACCGGATCAAAACCATAATTCAACGTTAGTTGAAAACATTAAAGTCCCAAGCCTTTTGCAAGCAACAACACTTGGCACTTGGGGGCTAATGTCTACCGAAAGCTCAATTTATGCGGTGGCTTATGTGAATAAGTCCCCAGCACTTTGCAAGCAAGAGTACTTGGCACTTGGGGGCTAATGCATATTGCTTGTCTTGTTGCAATTTCACGACGACCCCTTGGTGCTACAACCGGCCATAGCCGACTCATGAGAACAACACAACTTTAAGCCATATTTTGAAAGGATTGTTTCATACGTTATTATTCATGTTCATGGTGATCAAGTCTACAACATATTCAAAATAAGCAGTAAACTTGGGGGCTGGCAGGATATGCATAACTTAAGAATGGGAGAGATTATACCTCAAATTTCTGGTGCATCTGCTTCACCATGTCAATTTCAAGCTCATGGCTGCTGTGCACTTGGCTGAGAAAGCCAGTGTATATTTCACCAATGACCAGTTGAGCATAATTGGTGACATCAAATTGCACTTTGCATGGCTCAGGGTGTTCTTCCTTGGCAGAATGCTTGGCCAGGACAGTAGGTCTTCCCGGCTCATTAAAGACAGTCTTGGTGATCTCTACATCATTGTCTTGTGCATTGGCTGTCTTAACAGGGCTTGAAGCTTCAGGATTCAAAGAGTCATTGTTGGCTTGATCGATAGGCGGATAAACAGTCATTGGTGGAGTATAAGGAACCGGCTCAGACGACTCAGGAACAGAGGCATCAGGTGTTGCGGTTTGGTGCTCCGGTTCATTGACTTTGGGGTCTTTGACCGGTTTATTCACCCTGGCCTTCTTGCTGGGCTTGGCCTTTCCCATGCATGAGACATAAAGGTCAGTATAAGTATACAAGGATCATAAAGAGTAGATATAAGTAAATCGCCATTACCTAGGAGCGGTCTTGAAAGCCGGCAGATTAGATTGAATTGAGTCGCCGGAAGAGGAATGAGATGTTTCCTGATAATTTGAGTCGGAAGAATTGAGTGGTTGACGAGTGAGACCCGCCAAAGGATAAAAAGAGTTTAAGTCAGGGGTGACCTCATTCCGACCCTTCCTCGGAGTGCTTGGTAAGCCGGAGGATAGTTCTACATCCTTGCTGGCCCGAGTCTGTCGCCGGCTCTCGTGCTACTGTTGCTTCAAAAGAAAGTGAGGATCCAGATAAGCCAAGGGGTGTGAAAATCTTTCCGGGTCACTCTTCGATTTTTTTTGTCTTGGCAAGGGCTCGGAGTTGGAGGAAATGATATTTAACTCTTTTTCGACCGCCTGACTTGTTCCCGTGTCATCCTTATGATAATTAATGTTAATAAGATGGTTGAAAAAGGATCCAAGGGAATCAAGGGCTACCTCCGACTCCGAGGTGTCGTCCAGTTGAAGCAATTCAGAAGCGCCGGGTTTCTTTCCCCTCTTTTTGGTGGCTCTCCTGGCGGCTTTCTTGGCCTTCCTGGCTCTCTTTGCAGCTTCATGATCATATTCTTTCTTCCAAAAGTTGTCATCAGCCTGTGAAAATCATCAAGGTTGAATTAAAACAAAGTATTAAGGGTGAAGGTAAAATAGCCAGTTCGGCAGCTTACTTTTGGTGTCGGGTTAGACTCGCGGAAAGGGCTTAGGCCCACCTTGCTGCAATCGGCTAGGCTCTCTTTCAGAAGAGACTTTTTCATCTCACTGATAAGGTCATCAGTTAACTCCTCGGAGTTGTGGCGCAGTGGATCCTTTGTGTTACCGGTGTAGGTGCACATTAAACTGGAGCGGCGACTCAAGGGGATGATCCGCCATGCAACCCAGCATCGAACCAACTCAATGCCAGTTAAGTCGTTCCCCAATAGAGCCTTGACTTTGGCAATGGTAGGGGCGATCTTCTTGCGTTCAGCAGCTGTCAACTTGTCGGCGAGAGGATGGTTCGATTCAAGTCGCAGGGCACAAAAGCCAGGAAGTCTGGTCGCATCATCCGGAGAGGCATCCTTGCAATAGAACCATGTCTGATTCCAATCCTTGGGATGACTCGGTTGCTGCGCATAAGGGAAAATGGCGTCTCTTCTTCGCTGGATTGAGAACCCACCAAGTTCCAAACTAGGTCCATTGGAGTACTCGTTCTGGTGGTTCAAATAAAAGTACTCTCTGAATAACTCCATAGTAGGCTCCTCTTGAAGGTAGACTTCATAGAACACTTGGAAATTGCATATGTTGGACACGGAATTGGGTCCGATGTCTTGAGGATGAAGGTCGAAAAAGTGCAGAACGTCCCAGAAAAACTTAGACCCGGGCGGTGAGGGGCCCCGATTCAAATGGTGAGTGAAGACAATGACTTCTCCTTCCTTGGGTTGAGGTTTCTCTTCTTCCGGCTTGGGGGCACGGTAAGACATGACAGACTTCTTCGGCAAATAACCGGTTTTCACAAAGTCTTCAAGTGTGTTTTCCATGATGATGGAGGGAACTCAGTATCAGGAAAGTGGTTGTTTTGGGTGGCATTATGAAGAAAGGAAGCCTAAAAGGAAAAAGAACAAAGTTTGCCGGTTCAAATTAAGCCGGACGGAAAGTATTACATCACATATTTAATGGCGGCTTAAAAAGGGGCCTAATGGTATATGACTAGTCACATCAGGTTATCTAAGCCGCCATGAGCAGTTTGATGTCTATCAAAAGAAAAAAATCTGTTGAGCATGCAATTAATTACAGCCGGTGGTATGAGACGCCATGACTAGGTGGATCTATCAAGATGCAGTTTGTTTGCTAAGTACCGTGCAAACATGTTTCACAGATTGCAATTATTATTATTGCAATTATTATTTCAGATCAGTGGCAGTTATTGCAATTATTATTATTGCAATTATTATTGCAAATAAGTAGCAAGCAACTAAGCTTGGGGATGCCCTCAGGTGGCATCCCCGCTTTCTTCTAACAACCATCGATATTTTACTTCAAACTATATTTTTATTCATCACTTGATATGAGTTTTGCTTGGAGCGTCTTGTATGATACGAGTCTTTCCTTTGTTTTCTATGTGCTTTAAGTGTTGAATCCTTGCTGGACACACCCTTTTGAGAGAGCCAATAATTATGTTATGCTTGCTCCTATGCTTCACTTAAATTTTTAGAGCCATGGATTTGCTCTAGTACTTCGCTTATATCTTTTTGAGCATGGTGTGCTTTGTTAATTTTGAAGAAATGCTCTCATGCTTCACTTAGATTTATTTGGGAGTTCGTAAAGTTTTAAGAAATTCTCTCTTGCTTCACATAGATTATTTTGAGAGAAAGAAAAAATATGCTCATGATCTCCACTTATATTTGTTTGATTTTATCAAAAGCAACATATGAAAATAGTATGAAAGTGATAGATATCCAAGGAGGATATAATAAAAACTTTAATGAAGATCATTGGAAAAAATAAACTTGATTCTTAGTAATGGTTTTGAGATATGATGATACGATATGTGAGTCAAGTTGATGAATAATTGTGCTTTAGTAGGAATATTGATGTTAAGGTTTGTGATTCCATATACAAGCACGAAAGTCAATAGTTATGCAATGAAATTTATATCCTACTTATGGTGCATTATTCGGTGTTATTTATGCTTAATACTTGGGTACGAGATTTTTTGCTTTTTGGTTGGTCGCTTCTCAATCTTTTTGCTAGCCTTCATTTTCGCACTAACTATGATCACTACTTGTGCATCCAAAACCCTTTAAACTAGTTTTGCCATATGAGTCCACTATACTTACGTATATATGATATTTCCATGTCGTTCTAAGCAAATTTGCATGTGCCATCTCTAATGTTCAAAATAAATTTCTCTTTTGTGTGCTCTACTACTCGCGAAGCGGTAAAGGGTAGCCAAGATTTTCCATGCTAGATGTGTTATTCTCACGATGAGTGTTTATTCACTTGTCATTGCACGAGAGTACGACAGAGGTATTAGGGATGCCTAGTCCCGAAATGAATAATGAATTTACTTTATGTTGTCAAATAATAAATTCCTTGGAAAGTGTTGGTATGGAGGGCACCCGTGGATACGGCTAGCCATGGAAAGTGAACGTTATGGTGGAAAAAGGAATTAACTTATTTTCTGTTTGGGAACGACCTATGATGTATCTAGCATGGAAAGTGTTAGGATGCTCCAAGTCGTTTTCGTTGGTGGCAAAGTCGTTTTCGTTGGTGGCAAAAGTATGCCTCTCACAAATAATTTTTGTCTCTCAATTTAAGCTTTAAGCTCTGGCACCTCTACAAATCCCTACTTACCTCCGCGAAGGGCCTTTCTTTTACTTATGCAAATTTTATTTTGAATTTGAGTCTCCATCTTTTCTTATAAAGCACCAACTAAGGGGCACTATGATCGTAATTGAGCATTGGGTGTAGCTAATATTCGAGTGTGTTTCATGAATGGATCAGTGATTAAGCATGATGGGCTAGGGATAACTTGCTTTAGTGTTGATATTTTGAAAGACATGGTTGCTTGTTGGTATGCTTGAGTATTAAAGTCTTCATGTCAAAACTAGACTATTGCTTTGAATCATATAAAAGTCCATATGTCCATGCTATAAAGAAAAGAATATGATGAACATGTTAGGCAGCATTCCACATCAAAAATTCTATTTTTATCATTTACCTACTCGAGGACGAGCAGGAATTAAGCTTGGGGATGATGATACGTCTCCAATGTATCTATAATTTTTGATTATTCCATGTTGTTATATTATCATTCTTGAATGTTTTACAATCATTTTATATCATTTTTTGGTACTAACCTATTGACATAGTGCCCAGTGCCTGATGATGTTTTTTGCATGTTTCTTACATCGCAGGAAATCAATATCAAACGGAGTCCAAACACAACGAAACTCTTGGAGGATTTTTTTGGCCAGAAGAAAGCCAGTGGGCCAAGGAAGCACCTGGGGGGCTACTCGAGGGGAGCAGCACCCACCAGGGCACGCTAGGAGGCCCAAGCACACCCTGGTGGGTGTTGCCCAGCTCGGATGGCCCCTTGAACCGCCTATTTACTCTATAAATACCAAAATATTCCAGAAACCCTAGTGGAGTCGACGAAAATCAATTACAGCCGCCGTAGAGTCCAAAACCACCAGATCCACACCTTCATGGAGGGGTTCACCACTTCTGTTGGTGCCTCTCCTATGATGCATGAGTAGTTCTTTGTAGACCTACGGGTCCATAGTTAGTAGCTAGATGGCTTCCTCGCTCTCTCTTGATTATCAATACAATGGTCTCTTGGAGATCCATATGATGTAAGTCTTTTTGCGGTGTGTTTGTTGGGATCCGATGAAATTTGAGTTTATGATCAGATCTATGTTTTTATCCATGAAAGTTACTTGAGTCTTCTTTGATCTCTTATATGCATGATTCCTTATAGCCTCGTACTTATTCTATGATATTTGGGATTTGTTTGGTGATACGTCTCCAATGTATCTATAATTTTTTATTGTTCCATTCTATTATATTACCTGTTTTGGATGTTTGTAGGCTTTATTTTATACATTATTATCATTTTTGGGACTAACATACTAACCGGATGCCTAGCCCATATTGCTATTTTTTTTGCCTATTTCAGTATTTCGAAGAAAAGGAATATCAAACAGAGTCCAAACGGAATGAAACCTTCGGGAACGTGATTTTTGGAACGAACAAGATCCGGAGAGCTTGGAGTGCAAGTCAAGAAACAACCGGAGCCTCCACGAGATAGGAGGGCCCCCCCTGTAGGGCACGCCCCCTATCTCGTGGGCCCCTTGGGTGTCCACCGACGTACCTCTTCCTCCTATATATACCTACAGACCCCAAAAACATCCAGGGGCACCACGAAACACAATTTCCACCACTGTAACCTTCTGTATCCGCGAGATCCCATCTTGGAGCCTTCGCCGGCACTTTGCCGGAGGGGGAATCGACCACGGAGGGCCTCTACATCAACATCCTTGCCCCTCCTATGAGTTGTGAGTAGTTTACCACAGACCTACGGGTCCATAGTTATTAGTTAGATGGCTTCTTCTCTCTTTTTGGATCTCAATACAATGTTCTCCCCCTCTCTTGTGGAGATCTATTCGATGTAATCTCTTTTTGCGGTGTGTTTGTCGAGATCCGATGAATTGTGGGTATATGATCAGATTTGTCTATGGATATTAATTGAATCTTCTCTGAATTCTTTATGTATGATTGAGTTATCTTTGCAAGTCTCTTCGAATTATCAGTTTGGTTTGGCCTACTAGATTGGTCTTTCTTGCCATGGGAGAAGTGCTTAGCTTTGGGTTCAATCTTGCGGTGTTCTTACCCAGTGACAGAAAGGGTTGCAAGACACATATTGTATTGTTGCCATCGAGGATAACAAGATGGGGTTTATATCATATTGCATGAGTTTATCCCTCTACATCATGTCATCTTGCTTAATGCGTTACTCTGTTCTTATGAACTTAATACTCTAGATGCATGCTGCATAGCGGTCGATGTGTGGAGTAATAGTAGTAGATGCAGGCAGGAGTCGGTCTACTTGTTATGGACGTGATGCCTATATACATGATCATGCCTAGATAACGTCATAATTATTCGCGTTTCTATCACTTGCTCGACAGTAATTTGTTCACCCACCGTAATACTTATGCTCTCGAGAGAAGCCCCTAGTGAAACCTATGGCCCCCGGGTCTATCTCTTATCATATTTGCTTTCAATCTACTTTTATTTGCATCTTTACTTTCTTGCATATATATTATAAAATACCAAAAATATATTTATCCTATCTTACTATCTCTATCATATCTCACATTCGCAAGTGGCCGTAGAGGGATTGACAACCCCTTTATTGCGTTGGTTGCGAGTTCTCAGTTTGTTTGTGTAGGCGCGTGGGACTTTTGAGGAGCCTCCTACTGGATTGATACCTTGGTTCTCAAAAACTGAGGGAAATACTTACGCTACACTTGCTGCATCACCCTCTCCTCTTCGGGGAAAACCAACGCTAGCTCAAGACGTAGCAAGAAGGATTTCTGGTGCCGTTGCCGGGGAGGTCTTCGCTCAAGTCAAGATATACCAAGTACCTATCACAAACTCATCTCCCTCGCATTTGCATTATTTGCCATTTGCCTCTCGTTTTCCTCTCCCCCACTTCACCCTTGTCGTTCTATTCGCCCTCTCTTTCCCAATCTCCTCCTCTCTTTTTGCTTGTCGTTTCTCTGTTTTCTTGTGTGTTGGATTACTTGTTACCATGGCACAAGATAATACCAAATTGTGTGATTTCTCGAATACCAATAATAATGATTTCCATAGTACTCCGATTGCTCCTCTTAATGATGTTGAGTCTTGTGAAATCAATGCTGCTTTGCTGAATCTTGTTATGAAAGATCAATTCGCCGGCCTTCCTAGTGAAGATGCCGCTACTCATCTACATAATTTTGTTGATTTCTGTGATATGCAAAATAAGAAAGATACGGATAACAATATTGTCAAATTGAAGTTATTTCCGTTTTCACTTAGAGATCATGCTAAAGTTTGGTTTTTGTCTTTGCCTAAAAATAGTATTGATTCTTGGAACAAGTGCAAAGATGCTTTTATCTCTAAGTATTTTCCTCCCGCTAAGATCATCACTCTTAGGGACGATATTATGAATTTTAAACAACTTGATCATGACCATGTTGCACAATCTTGGGAAAGAATGAAATTGATGCTTCGCAATTGCCCTACTCATGGTTTGAATTTATGGATGATCATACAAAAATTTTATGCCGGTTTGAACTTTGCTTATAGAAATCACTTAGATTCGGCCGCGGGAAGCACCTTTATGGAAATCACGTTAGGAGATGCTACAAAACTTCTTGATAATATTATGGCTAATTATTCTCAATGGCACACCGAAAGATCTTCTAGTAAAAAAGTGCATGCTATAGAAGAATTCAATATTTTGAGTGGAAAGATGGATGAACTTATGAAGATGTTTGCTACTAAAAATACTTCTCTTGATCCTAATGATATGCCTTTGTCTTCCTTGATTGAGAATAATAATGAATATATGGATGTGAATTTTGTTGGTAGGAATAGTTTTGGAAACAACGCTTATAGAGGATAGTGTGAAAGAATAGTGTGTAGAAAAATTGCTTCACACTATTCTTATGGTAATTTTAATAAGATGCCCTCTGATTTTGAGAATAGTGTGAAAGAATTTATGATTTCTCAAAAGAATTTTAATGCTTTGCTTGAAGAAAAATTCCTCAAAGTTGATGATTTGGCTAGGAACATTGATAAACTTACGCTTGATGTTGATTCTCTTAAACTTAGACCTTCTCCTCCTAAGCATGATATCAATGAGTCTCTCAAAGTGATGAGAATTTCCATTGACGAGTGCAAGGAAAGAACCGCTAGATTGCGTGCTAAGAAAGATAGCTTTATAAAAGCGTGTTATTCTAGTTCCCGTGAAAATAATGATGAGGATCTTAAAGTTATTGATGCGTCTCCTATTAGATGTATGTTTTGCAATATGAATTTTGATGATTATGGGACTGATGATGAATCAACTTTGCCTAGAAGGCGTCCCAAGAATTCGGAGTCTTTAGATCTTAATGCTAAATTTGGTAAAAGAGAGATTGGAGAATCCTCAACTTCTAATAATGTTGAACCTACTATCTCGGATTTCAAGGAATTTGATTATGATAATTGCTCTTTAGAAAGTTGTATTTCCTTGTTGCAATTCGTTAATTCTCCTCATGCTTATAGTCAAAACAAAGCTTTTACCAAACATATTGTTGATGCCTTGATGCAATCTTATGATGAAAAACTTAATTTGGAAGTTTCTATACCTAGAAAACTTAATGATGAGTGGGAACCTACTATAAAGATTAGAATTAAAGATTATGAGTGTTTTGCTTTGTGTGATTTGGGTGCTAGTATTTCCACGATTCCGAAAACTTTATGTCATATTCTAGGTTTCCATGATCTTTAAGATTGCTCTTCAAATTTGCACCTTGCGGATTCCACCATTAAAAAGCCTATGGGAAGGACCAATGATGTTCTTATTGTTGCAAATATAAATTTGGTGCCCGTAGATTTTATCGTTCTTGATATAGATTGCAATCTTTCTTGCCCTATTATTCTTGGTAGACCTTTCCTTAGAACGATTGGTGCGATTATCGATATGAAAGAAGGGAACATTAGATTCAAATTTCCCTTAAAGAAAGGCATGGAGCACTTTCCAAGAAAGAAAGTTAAATTACCTAATGAATCTATCATGCGTGCTACTTATGAATCAAGTGCCAAAGATGGCACCCGTTAGATCTATCCTTGTTTTTATGCCTAGCTAGGGGCGTTAAACGACAGCGCTAGTTGGGAGGCAACCCAATTTTCTTTATGTTCTTTGTTTTTGTTCCTGTTTAGTGTTAAATTTTGTTTCTACTTTCTGTTTAGATGTGTTTTTATCTTTTGTTTAGTGTTTGTGCCAAGTAGAACCTATAGGATAAACTATGATGATGGTTGATTTGATTCTGCTGAAAAACTGAAACTTTGCCCTCACGAGAAAAAATTCAATAAACCACAGAAACGTGATTTTGCATTGATTCTTATTGCTGCTGATCAATAAACAAATTTTCCAGTACGTCCTAGTTTTATAGGATTTTTAGAGTTCCATAAGTTTGCGTTAGTTACAGATTGCTAAAGACTGTTCTGTTTTGACAGATTCTGTTTTTCGTGTGTTGTTTGCTTATTTCAATGCATCTATGGCTAATAAATTAGTTTATAAACCATAAGGAAGTTGGAATATAGTAGGTTTAACACCCAAATAAATAAACAATGAGTTCATTACAGTACCTTATGTGGTGGTTTAGTTTTCTTTCACTAACGGAGCTTATAAGATTTCCTGTTGAGTTTTGTGTTGTGAAGTTTTCAAGTTTTGGGTAAAGCTTTTATGGACTATGGAATAAAGAGTGGCAAGAGCCTAAGCTTGGGGATGCCCATGGCACCCCAATATATTCAAGAATAGCCAAAAGCCTAAGCTTGGGGATGCACCGGGAAGGCATCCCCTCTTTCGTCTTCGTTCATTGGTAACTTTACTTGGAGCTATATTTTTATTCACCACGTGATATGTGTTTTGCTTGGAGCGTCGTATATTGTATTGGTCTTTGCTTGTTAGTTTACTACAATCATCCTTGCTGTAACACAACTTTTGGGAGAAGCCTATTTGATTAGAATTTGCTAGAATACTCTATGTGCTTCACTTATATCTTTTGAGCTTGATAGTTTTTGCTCTAGTGCTTCACTTATATCTTTTAGAGCATGGTGGTGGATTAATTTTGATGAAATTGCTAGTCTCTCATGCTTCACTTATATTATTTTGAGAGTCATTTAGAACAGCATGGTATTTGCTATGGTTACAAATTTGGTCCTAGAATGATGAGCATCCAAGTTAGGTATAATAAAAACTATCATAGAAAGTGAATTGGATGTTATGATCAATTTGATGCTTGATAATTGTTTTGAGACGTGGAGGTAGTAATATTAAAGTCATGCTAGTTGGGTGATTATGGATTTAAAGAATGCTTGTGTTGAAGTTTGTGATTCCCGTAGCATGCACGTATTGTGAACCGCTTTGTGATGAAGTTGGAGCACAATTTTATTTATTGAACGTCTTCCTTATGAGTGGCGGTCGGGGACGAGCAATGTTATTTTTCTACCAATCTATCCCCCTAGGAGCATGCATGTAGTGCTTTGGTTTTTGATAACTCCTAAATTTTTACAACAAGTATATGAGTTCTTTTGACTAATGTTGAGTCCATGGATTATACGCACCCTTTCACCCCCTCCATTATTGCTAGCCTCTCTTGTATCGTGCAACTTTCACCGGTACCATACACCCACCATATACCTCCCTCAAAACAGCCACCATACCTACCTATTATGGCATTTCCATAGCCATTCTAAGATATATTGCCATGCAACTTTCCACCATTCCGCTTATTATGACACGTTTCATCATTGTCATATTGCTCTTTGCATGATCATGTAGTTGACATCGTATTTGTGGCAAAGCCACCGTCATAATCTTCATACATGTCGCTCTTGATTCATTGCATATCCCGGTATACCGCCGGAGGCATTCACATAGAGTCATATCTTGTTCTAGCTTTGAGTTATAAATCCATAAAAGTGTGATGATCTTCATTATTAGAGCATTGTCCTAGTGAGGAAAGGATGACAAAGACTATGATTCCCCTACAAGTCAGGATGAGACTTCGGACTTTACAAAAAAAAAGAGAAAAAAAAGAAAAAGGCCAAAAAGAATAAGAAAAAAAAGAAGGCCAAAGAAAAAAAAGGTAAAAGAAGAAAAAAAAAGAGAAAAAAAGAATGAGAGAAAAAGAGAGAAGGGACAATGCTACTATCTCTTTTTCCACACTTGTGCTTCAAAATAGCACCATGATCTTCATGATAGAGAGTCTCATATGTTGTCACTTTCATATACTAGTGGGAATTTTTCATTATAGAACTTGGCTTGTATATTCCAATGATGGGATTCCTCAAAATGCCCTAGGTCTTCATGAGCAAGCAAGTTGAATGCACACCCACTAGTTTTCTTTTTTTGAGCTTTCATATATTTATAGCTCTAGTGCATCCGTTGCATGGCAATCCCTACTCACTCACATTGATATCTATTAATGGGCATCTCCATAGCCAGTTGATACGCCTAGTTGATGTGAGACTATCTTCTCCTTTTTGTCTTCTCCACAACCACCATTCTATTCCACATATAGTGTTATGTGCATGGCTCACGCTCATGTATTGCGTGAAAGTTGAAAGAGTTTGAGATTATTAAAGTATGAAACAATTGCTTGGCTCGTCATCGGGGTTGTGCATGATTAAATACTTTGTGTGATGAATATAGAGCAACAGCCAGACTATATGATTTTGTAGGGATAACTTTCTTTAAAGAAAATTACATTGAGAATTATGATAGGTAGCATTCCACATCAAAAATTCTCTTTTTATCATTTACCTACTCGAGGACGAGCAGGAATTAAGCTTGGGGATGCTTGATATGTCTCCAACGTATCTATATTTTTTTATTGTTCCATGCTATTATATTACCTGTTTTGGATGTTTATGGGCTTTATTTTATACATTATTATCATTTTTGGGACTAACCTACTAACCGGAGGCCCAGCCCATATTGCTTTTTTTGCCTATTTTAGTATTTCGAAGAAAAGGAATATCAAACAGAGTCCAAACGGAATGAAACCTTCGGGAACGTGATTTTTGGAACGAACAAGATCCGGGGAGCTTGGAGTGCAAGTCAAGAAACAACCGGAGCCTCCACGAGATAGGAGGGTGCCCCCCCCCTGTAGGGCGCGCCCCCTATCTCATGGGTCCCTCGGGCGTCCACCGACGTACCTCTTCCTCCTATATATACCTACAGACCCCGAAAACATCCAGGGGCACCACGAAACACAATTTCCACCACCTTAACCTTCTGTATCCACGAGATCCCATCTTGGAGCCTTCGTCGGCACTCTGCCGGAGGGGGAATCGACCATGGAGGGCCTCTACATCAACATGCTTGCCCCTCCTATGAGTTGTGAGTAGTTTACCACAGACCTACGGGTCCATAGTTATTAGCTAGATCGCTTCTTCTCTCTTTTTGGATCTCAATACAATGTTCTCCCCCTCTCTTGTGGAGATCTATTCGATGTAATCTCTTTTTGTGGTGTGTTTGTCGAGATCCGATTAAATGTGGTTTATGATCAGATTTATCTATGGATATTAATTGAATCTTATCTGAATTCTTTTATGTATGATTGAGTTATCTTTGCAAGTCTCTTCAAATTATCTGTTTGGTTTGGCCTACTAGATTGATCTTTCTTTCCATGGGAGAAGTTCTTAGCTTTGGGTTCAATCTTGCGGTGTTCTTACCTAGTGACAGAAAGGGTTGCAAGACACGTATTGTATTGTTGCCATCGAGGATAACCTATGGCCCCCGGTTCTCTTTTCATATTTGCCTTTGTGATCTATTTTCCCTTGCATTTATTTTCAGATCTATTAAACCAAAAATACAAAAATACCTTGCCACAATTTATTTGTTCTGACGATCTATTTATCCTATCTACCACTTTTACCTCACGTTTTTTGCCTATCTTGAGGCGTCGTACCCGGAAGGGATTGACAACCCCTTTAACACGTCGGGTTGCGAGTATTTGTTATTTGTGTGTAGGTGCTATTTACGTGGTGTGAGGAGGTTCACCTATTGGTTTGATAACCTTGGTCTCATCACTAAGGGAAATACCTACCATCTCTATACTGCATCATCCCTTCCTCTTTGGGGAAATACCGACGTAGTTCTAGCCGACATCAGGCGAGGACAGAGTGCGTTATGCATGGCAATGATTGGGGGGGTGGCCAGGCCTTACTGACGACAGGCTCTGCCTAGTGCTGAACAGGATCGCCTGCCTCAAAGCTGGCGGGCTAACCATCAAAGTGGTGGGGGCTAACTTCCTCTGACGCTGCATCGCTCCGCTGCAGAAAAGGGACGGGTCCGCCTAGCGGTACGGAGATGCTGGGGATAGGATGCACCTATATCCACGCCTCACCAACAATTTATCTATTTATGGCCACACCTGGCTGTTTGAACAGTTGTTTGGCAGCCTCTCGCCATTAAATTGCCGGCAAAGGTTGTCCATTGAATATAAACTCCCCCCAGGACCAGATATTGAGGTGGATGCTTCACTGTAATGCTTATGGATTTGCGGCTGATTGGAACTACCAAAGCTCGAGGCAGAGATTGAGTGGGTTTCCAATCTGGAAAAAAGGGCTTCCAGGGTGGAGGGCAACATGTTCAAGCGCACCTCCATGGTAGAAGCGGAGTTTATCCGGAGGTGGATTGGGGAGGACAAAGAGCATCGAGCTGCCAAAAAGGCAAGCCCGAAGGGGAGGAGGAGGAAGAAGAGGAGGTGGCCTAAGATGAAGTCTCTTCCCACAGCAAGAGCGAGGGGCATGATGTCTACTATGCAACTTTATTCTTGTAGACACGTGTTGGGCCTCCAAGCGCAGAGTTTTGTAGGACAGTAGCAATTTTCCCTCAAGTGGATGACCTAAGGTTTATCAATCCGTGAGAGGTGTAGGATGAAGATGGTCTCTCTCAAACGACCCTGCAACCAAGTACAAGAAATCTCTTGTGTCCCCCAACACACCCAATACAATGGAAAATTGTATAGATGCACTAGTTCGGCGAAGAGATGGTGATAAAAGTGTAGTATGGATAGTAGATATGAGTTTTTGTAGTGCAAACAATAAAAAACAGCAAGGTAGTAAATAGCAAAACGGAGCACAAACGGTATTGCAATGATGTAAAATGAGGCCTAGGGTGCATACTTTCGCTAGTGCAATCTTTCAACAGTGCTAATATAATTGGATCATATAACCATCCCTCAAAGTGCGATGAAGAATCACTCCAAAGTTCCTATCTAGAGGAGAACATAAGAATAAATTGTTTGTAGGGTATGAAACTACGTCAAAGCTATTCTTTTCGTTTGATCTATTCAAGATTTTGTACTAAAATAACACAAAGCTATTCTTTCCGCTCGATCTATCCTAGAGTTCGTACTAAAATAACACCAATTCAAATTCATATTCATAATACTCAATCCAACACGAAGAACTTCAAAGAGTGCCCCAAGATATCTAACGAAGAAACTAAAGATAAGAACGCGCATCAACCCCTATGCATAGATTACCCAAATGTCACTTTGCAAATCCGCGAGTTGAGTGCCAAAACATATATCAAGTGAATCAATACGATACCCCATTGTCACCACCAGTATTCAATTGCAAGATATATATCAAGTTCTCTCAGATCCATATAAGTATTCAATCCGATAACAACGAAATCTCAAAGGAAAAAATTCAATTCATGACAACAAGATAGAGAGGGGGAAAACACCATATGATGCGACTATATTAACAAAGCCTGCGATACATCAAGATCATGACATCTCAAGAACACAAGAGAGAGAGAGAGGTTAAACACATAGCTACTGCTACAAACCCTCAGCCCTGAGGGTGGACTACTCCCTCCTCATCGTGGTGGCTGTCGGGATGATGAAGATGGCCACCGGAGATGATTCCCCCTCCGGCAGGGTGCCGAAACGATGTCTAGATTGGTTTTTGCGGATACAGAGACCTTGCAGCAGCGGAACTTCTGATCTAGGGCTACCCCGAAGGGTTTCGGAATATTTGGGAATTTATAGTGCAAAGAGGGGGTGTGGAAGGCCACCGAGGTGGGCACAACCCAACTGGGCGCGCTAGGGGGCCCTGGCACCCCCCAAGTGCAGCCCAGGCCCATTGGGTTCCTTCTGGTCCATAAAAAACCTCCAAAAAGTTACGTGGTGTTTGGACTCCATTTGATATTAATTTCTTGCGATGTAAAAAATAAGCCAAAAACAACAACTGGCACTGGGCACTGGGTCAATAGGTTAGTCCCAAAAAATAATATAAAGTTGCTATAAAATGATTGTAAAACATACAAGAATGATAATATATTAGCATGAATACTTCATAAATTATTGATACGTTGGAGACGTATCAGCATCCCCAAGTTTAATTCCTACTCGTCCTCGAGTAGGTAAATGATAAAATAAATAATTTATGGTGTGAATGCTAGCAAAGTGCATAAGTTTGATCAATGATAATTTCAATCACTTTTCCTAGCATCATAACAATAGTTCTTTCTCATAAAATTTCCCATGTTATAGTAGCAACCAATTCACATGTTAAGGTTCAAACAATGAATTCTCTTGAAACCCAACAACCTATGTTCTTAGTCACCAAGAAATTGCAATTCAACTTATTCAATAGAGTTTAAGTAAGAGCTCCACATACTCAACCATCATATAGTCTTCTATGATTGCTAACACTCACCACGTACTCATGAGCAAAACGTCTCAACCGGACACATAGAAAGATAGGGGCTTATTATTTTTTCTCCCAACATATTCACCTCAAGGGTGATATCAACAATAATAACTCATGCCACCCATATTCAACTGGACATATGTGCCTAGATCTTTCCTCACCACATGATGCCTGCAAAAAGAGAAAAATAAAAAGGAATAGAGAGAAAAACTTTGACTCTTTGCTTGAAAGTAAATAGTGAAAAGTAAAAGATAGGCCCTTCGCAGAGGGAAGCAGAGGTTGCCATGCGCTTATTTGTTTGTATGCTCAACCCCTTAGTGCAAAAGAACGTCACCTTATACTGACCCTTATAATAGCAACCTTTATTATGCAGTCCGTCGCTTTTATTGCTTTGCCATCATAAGTTCGTACAACGCTCAATTTTCTCTTACACTAAATGATCTAACACTTTAGAAGCAATTTTTATTGCCTTATTGCACCAATGACAACTTACTTGAAGGATCTTGCTCAATCCTTAGGTAGGTATGGTGGACTCTTGAAAATAAGATTTGGGTTTAAGGGTTTTTGGATGCACAAGTAGTATCTCTACTTGTTGCGGAATTTTTGGCTAGAATAGATGGGGGGCAAGCACCACATGTTGAAGGATCTATGACAATATAACTTGTATGTGAACATGAGCAACCATAAATCATTACATTTTCTTCCTTATCCAATGCCAACAATTTTGGCATATAATATTTTGATGAGGGCTCACAATCACAAAAGATTTTCATGTGAAAGTTCTCTTCCATATACTAATTATTCGTGAATTGCTTGTATGACCAATGTTGTGATTGTCAAGCCTCAAAAGATTTCACTTTCTAAACCCAATGTGAAGCTACAACTAGGCATGATATGATTTAAACTTCATGACATTCAATTTATTCAACAATTTACTCATAGGATATAAGTGAAGCACAAGAGTAAATGACAAACTACTCCAAAAAGATATACGTGAAGATCATGCAAGTAGTTAACTAAATAGGTAGCTATTTAAGGACTCTCTCTTATTCAAAAACTTTCAGATCAAAGTATTTTATTAAACCAGAAAGCAAAAACAAAATAAAATGACATTCCAAGAATGGCACACATCATGTGAAGAAGCAAAAACTTAGGTTCAACCGATACTAATCGATAATTGTTGAAGAAGAAAGGTGGGATGCCTACTGGGGCATCCCCAAGCCTAGATGCTTGAGACTTCTTTGAATATTAGCTTGGTATGCCTTGGGCATCCCCAAGGTTGAGCTTTTGTGTCTCCTTAATTCCTCTCATATCACGGATTCCCTAAATCTCAAAAACTTCATCCACAAAAAACTCAACAAGAACTTGTGAGATAAGTTAGTATAAACCAAAGCAATAACCTTATCATTATCTACTGTAGCAAATCAATAAAATTATTATTAAACATTGAATACTAAATGCCTCTGCATATTTAATAGTCCTATCCTCAAATAGAATAATCAAACAAGCAAACATATGCAAACAATGCAAACATAACAGCAATCTGCCAAAACAGTACAGTCTGTAAAGAATGCAAGATTCATCATACTTCCCTAACTCCAAAAATTATGAGAAAAATACTACACTGTATAAAATTTATCAGATCTTATTTTTCAAAAAGTTTCAATTATTTATCATATTCTGACATTTCTAGGGAATTTTTGAACATCGATAAAGTTTCCATTTTCAAACAGCAACAAGTATACTTGCAAAATAAACATGGAAAAGGCTATCATTGCCACTTTTATTGAAATAAAATATGAAAAATATTATTATAAATAACAACAAGCAAATCCTAGCAAAACTAATTGATGCTCCAAGCAAAACACATATCATGTGATGAACGAAAACATAGCTCCAAGTGAGGTTACCGATAATGTTGGAGACGAAAGAGGGGATGCCTTCCGGGGCATCCCCAAGCTTAGTTGCTTGGATCTTCCTTGAATATTACCTTGGGGGTGCCTTGGGGCATCCCCAATCTTAGGGTCTTGTCACTCCTTATTCTCCTCATATCGACATCTCACCCAAAACTTGAAAACTTCAATCACACAAAACTTAACGGAACCTTGTGAGATAGGTTAGTATGATAAAGAGCAAACCATTTCACTTTTGGTACTATCAAAGACAATATTCATAATTGTTTCCACACAATTACTACTGTATCATATCATTTCCACAATTTATATTGAGAAATAGAAGCCATAGAAACAAGGAAACAAGCAAACTATGCATTGAAAACATAATCTGTCAAAAACAGAACAGTATGTAGTAATCTGTACTCAAACCATACTTCTGCAACTCCAAAAATTATGAAAAAACTTTTACCACGTGAGAAATTTGTATATTAATATTATTCAAAAATAATCAACTCAAAATCACTCTTCTGTTAAAAATGAGAGCTATTTTCGCGAGCGCAAGAGTTTCTGTTTTTCAGCAAGATCAAATCAACTATCACCCAACATGATCCCAAAGGCTTTACTTGGCACTTTATTGAAACAAAGACAATAAAACATGATTACTACAGTATCCTAATCATGTGAACATACAAAAACAGTAGGTAAAAGTGTTGGATTGTCTCCCAACAAGCGCTTTGTTTAATGCCTTTTAGCTAGGCATGATGATTTCAATGGTTCTGGAATAAAGTTAAAAGTTGAAACATAACAAGAGCATCATGAATCATGGCAAGCACTTTTAATTCTAACCCACTTCCTATGCCTAGGGATTTTGTGAGCAAATAGTTTATGGGAACAAGAATCATCTAGCATAGGAAGGCAAAACAAGCAATACTTCAAAACTTTCAACACATAGAGAGGAAACTTGATACTATTGCAATTCCTACAAGCATATGTTCCTCCCTCATAATAATTTTAAGTGGCATCATGAATGAATTCAACAATATAGCCATCACATAAAGCATTCTTTTCATGATCCACATGCATAAAATATTTATTACTCTCCACACAAGCAAATTTATTCTCATGAATAGTAGTGGGAGCAAACTCAACAAAATAACTATCATGAGAGTGAAAATTAAAATCATGATGACAAGTTTCATGGTTATCATTATTATTTATAGCATACATGTAATCACCATAATCATCATAGATAGGAACTTTGTTGTCATAGTCAATTGCAACCTCCTCCAAAATAGTGGATTCGTCACTAAATAAAGTCATGACCTCTCCGAATCCACTTTCATCATTATAATCATCATAAATAGGAGGCATGCAATCATCATCATAATTTATCTCATCAAAACTTGGGGGAGTGAAAATATAATTCATCAAACATAGCTTCCCCAATCTTGTGGCTTTGCATATCATTAGCATCATGGATATTCAAAGAGTTCATGCCAACAACATTGCAATCATGCTCATCATTCAAAGATTCTATGCCAAACAATTTATTAAATTCTTCTTCTATCAGTTGAGCACAATTTTCTGAACCATCATTTTCAAGAAAGATATTATAAAGATGATCAATAATATGATGCAACCTTAATTTCACTTTTTTGTAGTTTTATTATACGCACCAAACTAGTGATAAAACAAGAAACTAAAAGATTCAATTGCAAGATCTAAAGATATACCTTCAAGCACTCACCTCCCCGGCAACGGCGCCACAAAAAAGCTTCTTTGACGGGATGTGAGTGCCGCTTACCTAACCTCCCCGGCAACAACGCCAGAAAAGAGCTTGATGTCTACTACGCAACTTTATTCTT
The DNA here is from genome assembly GCF_018294505.1 of Triticum aestivum. Lineage (NCBI taxonomy): Eukaryota > Viridiplantae > Streptophyta > Magnoliopsida > Poales > Poaceae > Triticum > Triticum aestivum. The sequence goes on along the minus strand of NC_057795.1, from coordinate 467,600,208 downwards.
GTAGACACGTGTTGGGCCTCCAAGCGCAGAGTTTTGTAGGACAGTAGCAACTTTCCCTCAAGTGGATGACCTAAGGTTTATCAATCCGTCAGAGGTGTAGGATGAAGATGGTCTCTCTCAAACGACACTGCAACCAAGTACAAGAAATCTCTTGTGTCACCCAACACACCCAATACAATGGAAAATTGTATAGGTGCACTAGTTCGGCGAAGAGATGGTGATAAAAGTGTAGTATGGATAGTGGATATGAGTTTTTGTAGTGCGAACAATAAAAAACAGCAAGGTAGTAAATAGCAAAAAGGAGCACAAACGGTATTGCAATGATGTACAATGATGCCTAGGGAGCATACTTTCGCTAGTGCAATCTATCAACAGTGCTGATATAACTGGATCATATAACCATCCCTCAAAGTGCGATGAAGAATCCCTCCAAAGTTCCTATCTAGCGGAGAACATAAGAACAAATTGTTTGTAGGGTACGAAACCACCTCAAAGCTATTCTTTCCGTTTGATCTATTCAAGAGTTTGTACTAAAATAACACAAAGCTATTCTTTCCGTTCGGTCTATCCTAGAGTTCGTACTAAAATAACACCAAAGCAAATTCATATTCATAATACTCAATCCAACACAAATAACTTCAAAGAGTGCCCCAAGATTTCTACTAGAGAAACTAGAGACAAGAACATACATCAACCCCTATGCATAGATTACCCCAATGTCACCTCAGGAATCCCGAGTTGAGTGCCAAAACATATATCAAGTGAATCAATACGATACCCCATTGTCACCATGAGTATTCAATTGCAAGGCATATATCAAGTGTTCTCAAATACAAAAAAGTATTAATCTGATAACAATGAAATCTCAAAGGGAAAACTCAATTAATCACAACAAGATATAGAGGGGAAAACACCATATGATCCGACTATATTAACAACGCTCGTGATACATCAAGATCGTGACATCTCAAGAACACGAGAGAGAGAGAGAGAGATTAAACACATAACTACTGTTACAAACCCTCAGCCCTAAGGGTGGACTACTCCCTCCTTATCATGGTGGCCGCCGAGATGATGAAGATGGCCACCGGAGATGATTCCCCCCTCCGGCAGGGTGCCGAAACAGGGTCTAGATTGTTTTTCGTGGATACAGAGGCCTTGAAGCGGCGGAACTTTTGATCTAGGGCTACCCCGATGGGTTTCAGAATATTTGGGAATTTATAGTGCAAAGAGGGGGTGCGGGAGGCCACCGAGGTGGGCACAACCCACCTGGGCGCGACAAGGGAGCCTGGCGCGCCCTGGTGGGTTGTGCCCCCCCTCGGGGCACCCCCAAGTGCAGCTCAGGCCCATTGGGTTCCTTATGGTCCATAAAAAATCTCCAAAAAGTTAAGTGGTGTTTGGACTCCGTTTGATATTGATTTCCTGCGATGTAAAAAACCAAGCCAAAAACAACAACTGGCATTGGGCACTGGGTCAATAGGTTAGTACCAAAAAATGATATAAAGTTCTTATAAAATGATTGTAGAACATCCAAGAGTGATAATATATTAGCATGAATACTTCATAAATTATAGATACATTGGAGACGTATCAAGGCATGCCATGGAGGAGCCTGCTGGGGTTGAAGCCTTTATGCCGCGGTAGCAGAGGCCTAAGAAGGGGATGAGGCTGAGGAAGTGGAGCAGCCTAAAGAGGAGTGGCTCGCAGCAGGTCCTCAAGCCCCAGAGCCAGACCTGGTGATGTAGGGTAGAACCCTAGAGGCCGATCTTTCACGTTTGGAGAGGATCCCTATGAGGAGCACAAAGAACACGAGGAGGGGAACGAGAGAAAAACACGAAAATCACTCAACCAACAAGAACAAAGTCACACATGCGCTAGATCATCGAGGCACAAAGTAATACAAGATCCATGTCCAACAAAGGATGATGCATAGGGTAACCGGTTCTTCTCTATGAGGAGGTCTTGAAGATGGTCTTCTCCGGATGGAGGTCTTGAATCCAGGTGGATCTTTCCAAAGAGGCGTCGGTCCCTCACGAGGAGTGATCTGGATGGATGAGCGAGGCTCTATCTCACAAATGAGCTAAATCAACACTAACCCTAGCTAGGAGGTGGGAGAGGTCTATTTATAGTCATAGTGCAAATGAGGGGCGAAGTGAAGGGGTACATGGGCATCAGCCCGTAACTGGGCGCAGCCAGGGGTCGCACGTTCGAACGCTCGGGACGGCCCGGTCGTCCTTAGATCTTCGGATGTCCGTAAATTCTATTATGTAGTCGCTCGCACGGTCATCCAGTCTTCCTCGAATTTTCCTAATTTTGGTTCTATTGGTGAAGTGGCGGACGTCCGGAGGGGCTCGACCGTCCGAAGCTTGGGAGCCGTCGGACGTCCGGGCTGGGCTGGTCATCCGGAGCCTGTAGCTCTGGCTGGCCTCTCTTCCTTTGGCTGTGGCGACCTCCAGGGGTCGGACGTCCGGGATGGGCCGATCGTCCGGAGCCTGTATCTTCCAAAGAAGCTCTTCTTCTTGATCTTCACGCTTGGTGTCCTCGCCATCTTGGCCATTGAATGTAGTTGTTCCATGGCTCTCTTCCAAGCACCTGATCACACATAGAATCTCCGCATGATGTAGTAGCCATGTCTCGTGAGTAGAGAGAGGGAGTTCGGAGAGGAGCGAGTTCACCTTATCTTCGATAGACTTTGCCCTAGCTCTTGTCATGGGTCCAAGTACTGTCGAGGGAGATGTACGTACGTCCATGGGGATGATCGAGGGATGCTCCGCATCATCTCCCCCCCCCCTAGGAAAGATCCGACCTCGGATTGAAAGTTTCATCACCATGGTATGGCGAGAGGTCTTTGACATTGAAGATGTCACTCACGTTGTACTTGTCTCGTGGGAGGTCGATCTTGTAGGGGTTGTTGTTATTAGCGTGCTAGCACCTTGAAGGGTCCATCGGCTCGAGGTAGGTGTTTGGACTTGCGTTCGTTAGGGAAGCGGTCCTTGCAAAAGTGTAGCCACACGAGATCTCCAATGTTGAATATCATGGGTTGCTTGTTGATGTTGAGCTTGGTCGCTAGTCGTTGTACTTGGTGCTCGATGGTGTTCCTTGTATCTTCATGCATCTTCTTGAGATAGCTTGCACGTGCACTCGCATTGAGGTTTGTGCAAATAGGATGAAGCTTTTCTTGTCGCTCATCATGGAGGCACTCGGTTTTGGCTTGTGGATCTCACTCTTCTTTTGGGTGGATCACTTTCTCACTCTTCTCTCCATGATGGGTGGCTTGCTTGTCGGCTATCACTTGACTAGGAGACATAGGTTGTAGCACATACTCCTTCCCTTTCATCTTGAAGCTATAGTGATTGGTACGCCCGTTGTGGATGACACCGCAGTTGAATTGCCATGGCCTACCAAGAAGGAGGTGGCAAACGGACATTGGGATGACATCACACTCCAAAGTGTCCTCATATGCACCAATTTTGAAGGAGACTTGGACCGTATGCTCAACTTGTATAGTGCCGGAATCGCTTAGCCATTGGACTTTGTAGGTGTGCGGGTGCTTCATCTTGACCAATTTTAGCTTGGAGCATAGTTCTTCACTTGCCAAGTTGTGACAACTACCTCCATCAATGATGGCCTTGACGGTCCTTCCATTGATGCCTGCCTTTGTGTGGAAGATGTGGCATCTTTGGTCTTTGTCTTGTTGATGTTGAAGAGTCAAGACTTTGGAGACAACAAGAGCGGGGCTCAAATCCTCATGACAAAAGACTTGATCATCTTCATCTTTGTTCACGCGCCGGTGCATGGACACTTGCTCAAGGGCTTCCATTTCCTCTTCACTCCTGGAGTCATAGGTTCCATCATCGTTGAGGATCATGGTGCGCTTGTTGGTGCATCGGAAAGACTTGTGGCCTCGGCCGCCGCAAGTGAAACACTTGAAGGAGCTTGTCTTGACGGTCTCATCAGTTGGAGTAGATGATGAAGCGCGCGGCTTGAAGTTACTTGTAGTAGGAGGACGACGACTTAAGATTGTCGAAGTTTTCTTGTAACTTGACTTGTCGTCGTTGCTTGTAGATGGCTTGGTTGAGGTAGAAGTTGGAGGAGTCGTTGAAGCTTGGGTGTTGGAGAAGCCGTAGGTCTTGGATGAGTACTTGGCGTACTTGAAGTCATCTTGCACTTGACGTTCCGCTTTGGTAGCTTGATGCATGAGCTCAATGAGGTTGGAGTAGGGTTGGAAGTCGGCAATCTTGTTGATGGGATGATTGAGGCCATTCAAGAAGCATGCCATAGTTTGCTCATCATCTTCCGTGACATTGGCTCGTATCATGGCTATCTCCATTTCCTTGTAGTATTCCTCAACACTCTTTGTTCCTTGCTTGAGGAGTTGGAGCTTCTTGAAGAGATCGCGGTTGTAGTAGGTGGGCACAAAAGGTGCTCGCATGACATCTTTCATTTGATCCCAAGTGGTGATTGGTGGTTCACCTCTTGCTTCTCGGCGCTCAAGGACTTGTTCCCACCATATGAGCACATAATCTTGGAACTCAAGGGATGCCATAGTGATCTTCTTCTCTTCCTCATAGTTGTGCAAATGAAAGATTTTGTTGACCTTCAATGCCCATGATAGGTACTCTTCGGGATCATTGCTTCCATTGAACTTGGGCATGGTGAACTTTAGCTTGCCATAGCGTTGCTTGTCATTCTGTTGTCATCAAGGGTAATGATGACGCCCTTGACATTGAGGATAATCAACCTCATGTTGCTCTTGGCGTGGAGGAAGTCCATGATCATCTTGCTCTTGTTGAACTTGAGGTTGTGGAGGAGCTTGTCGAGCTTGAGGAGGAGGTTTGGGAACTTGACGTTGCACTCTTGGTTGGTAATTCCGCTCTTGGATTTCTTCTCGAAGTGCTTCCTCTTGGTTGTGCCTATCGCGGTTGCTCTTGGCAATGGCTCGATTTCATTCTTGAAGGGCACATTGCGCCTCAAGAGCTTGTGCTTCACGTTATTGTTGTTGAAGACGTTGAGCCTCGGCATCTTGTTCCTCTTGATGTATACGCACTCGTTCTTCCTCTTGGCGATGTTCATGTTGTTGTTCTTGAGCTTGTGCAAAAGGATCTTGGTGAGGTTGATAACGAAGTACTTGCTCGTCGACTCGCTCTTGTAGATGATTGGCGTGTAGAGGATTGCGGGATGCATGACGGTCTTGATGCGCAGCTTGTCGAAGAGTGTTCGATGACGGTGTACTTGAGCCGGACAAGGTGTCGTTGGAGTGTCGACTTGAGCGGCTCCATCTTGAGTATGAAGAAGTGGAAGGAGGGCGGTTCACCAACAAGGCGCGGATCTCGTCCATTCTTGCATAGTTCTCTTGCTTGTGAGCATCGAGCTTGTTGTCGAAGTAGTCTCTTGTACGTTGCTCGGAGAGTCACAAGTCGGTGGCGAGATTGTCTATGCGGTCGGTCATTGCTTGTTGCTCTTGATGCAACGCTCGTTGTGCACCAAAGAGGTGGCTCTTGGTGACGAATGATGACATGTCGTCGTCTTGCTTGATGAAGAGTGGGTTGGTAGAAGTACTTGGCCTATCCATCACTCCAAGCAAAATGTGAGTGGGAGAAGGAGAAGAACTTATACCAAATGTACCTTGACCGATATTGAAGATGGATCAAGATCACTCAAATGTGGACAATGAAATAGCACAATTGGTACCAATTCTTGTCGGTTCTTGCACCTACACAAGTACAAGCTTATGGTGGAGCTTGGTTAGGATGGTGGCACAAAATTTGATGCAATTGTAAGTGAGCTTCAATAATGTTGGAAAAGATTCACAAATTTGCAAATGCAACAAGTAGACCAAGCAAGTATTGGCACACGGAAACACACACGCAAATAGATAAGTGGGATTGTGCAAACCAAAAATGAGCCAAAATGTGGAGTCCAAGAAAATGCTCTTGTTGCACAATACTACAGACACGCTAGCACGATTGCACAATAGGCGGATACGGACTTGTGCACAACCTACTAGGCAAAAATGCAACGACCTCTATTCCAAGTATGGTATATGTATGGTACTTCGGTGATATGATCCAAGATGATCGCATATGACAATCTTAATGTAGTATGATGCTATGGTTCTTGCTTATAAGCTCTTTGCTTATATTTCCCTCTTTGCTTAAAAGCTTGTTTGGCTCTTTCACTTTTGAGCTCTTTTCTCATGCTAAACTTCACGAACCAAGATAGCAATTGTGTATGCGACCTTTGAGACACAAAAGATGATGCCAAGATATGCACCGCTATGATATGGTATGTATGCTATGGAGTATGATCACTAATGTGCACAAGTCACGTTGCCGGCAATACTCAATGGCTAGTCTCGATGGGTAAGCAACGCAAAAGTAAGGCTATGTGGTTATCAATGCAATGATATGGTATGACAAAGATGTCGTCGAGGTTACCGTCCTTGGCGATGATGAGTCCTTTGCGAAGATGAGCCGTGGTGATGATGATGTCGAACCGTATCTATATAGCCGAAACACAATAGGACACGGGAACCACAAACCGAAATCTCAAAGACCAAAACATGTCAAAATCGTCATAGGAGGTATTGGTGAAAGATGGAGGTGTGTGTGGGTTGTTGTGGTTGTATAATGGTTTGGAATATGTGGTGGAAAGTTGGGAAGTGGTGGTGGCCGAACTGAAAAAATTTCAGTTTCATCAGGGTTTTACGGATGTCCGGATGGGTCACGGTCGTCTGGTCACTGGATGTCCGGGGGAGCCTGGTCGCCCGGTGCCTGGGCGAAAATCGGGCACAGGAAGAACTGCTCAATTTCGAGGTGGAGGAAGTTGTAGATGTCAAATTTGAACGATTTTGCGGATGGAAAAGGGTGGGGAGGGTGGGGAAAGCTAGATCCACACGTGGCAACACAAATCCATGGACCAAATCCAACAAAACTTCAACACACCAACAAATCACAAAAAACAATTGGGGCTATTTTTGGTGGGGATTTTCGGATTTAGGACAAAAACAACAAAATCAAGCTCGAAAACACGGGGTAGGGGCTCCAAAAACGTGATCAACATGGCTCATGATACCAAGATGATGTAGGGTAGAACCCTAGAGGCCGATCTCTCATGTTTGGAGAGGATCCCTATGAGGAGCACGAAGAACACGAGGAGGGGAACGAGAGAAAAACATGAGAAATCACTCAACCAACAAGAACAAAGTCACGCATGCGCTAGATCATCGAGGCACAAAGTAATACAAGATCCATGTCCAACAATGGACGATACATAGGGTAACCGGTTCTGCTCCATGAGGAGGTCTTGAAGATGGTCTTCTCCGAAAGGAGGTCTTGAATCCAGGTGGATCTTCTCCAAAGAGGTGTCGGTCCCTCACGAGGAGTAGATCCGGATGAATGAGCGAGGCTCTATCTCACAAATGAGCTAAATCAACGCTAACCCTAGCTAGGAGGTGGGTGATGACCCACAAGTATAGGGGATCTATCTAGTCCTTTCGATAAGTAAGAGTGTCGAACCCAACGAGGAGCAGAAGGAAATGATAAGCGGTTTTCAGCAAGGTATTCTCTGCAAGTACTGAAATAAGTGGTAACAGATAGTTTTGTGATAAGATTAATTGTAAAGAGCAACAAGTAACAAATGTAAATAAAGTGCAGCAAGGTGTCCCAATCCTTTTTGTAGCAAAGGACAAGCCTGGACAAACTCTTATAATAGGAAAAGCGCTCCCGAGGACACATGGGAATATCGTCAAGCTAGTTTTCATCACGCTCATATGATTCGCGTTCGGTACTTTGATAATTAGATATGTGGGTGGACAGGTGCTTGGGTACTGCCCTTACTTGGACAAGCATCCCACTTATTATTAACCTCTGTTGCAAGCATCCGCAACTACAACAAAAGTATTAGGGTAAACCTAACCATAGCATGAAACATGTGGATCCAAATCAGCCCCTTACGAAGCAACGCATAAACTAGGGTTTAAGCTTCTGTCACTCTAGCAACCCATCATCTACTTATTACTTCCAAATGCTTTCCTCTAGGCCCAAATAATGGTGAAGTGTTATGTAGTCGACGTTCACATAACACCACTAGAGGTTAGACAACATACATCTTATCAAAATATCGAACGAATACCAAATTCACATGACTACTAATAGCAAGACTTCTCCCTTGTCCTCAGGAACAAACGTAACTACTCACAAAGCATATTCATGTTCATAATCAGAGGGGTAATAATGTGCATATAGGATCTGAACATATGATCTTCCACCAAATAAACCAACTAGCATCAACTACAAAGAGTAATCAACACTACTAGCAAACTACTAGCACCAATACCGGACTTGGAGAAAAGAATTGGATACAAGAGATGAACTAGGGTTTGGAGATGAGATGGTGCTGGTGAAGATGTTGATGGACATTGCCCTCTCCTAATGAGAGGAGCGTTGGTGATGACGATGATGATGATTTCCCCCTCTCGGAGGGAAGTATCCCCGGCAGAAAAGCTCCGCCAGAGCCCTAGATTGGTTCCGCCAAGGTTCCGCCTCGTGGCGGTGGAGTCTCGTCCCGAAAGGTTCTCTCTGATTTTTTTCTCATCGAAAGACTTCATATAGGAGAAGATGGGCGTCGAAGAGCCACCAGGGGGCCCACGAGGTAGGGGGCACACCCAGGGTGGGAACCCCCCACCCTCGTGAGCAGGGTGTGGGCCCCCTGGTCTTCATCTTTGGCGATGATTTTTCTTTATTTATTCTAAGGTATTCCGTGGAGTTTCAGGACTTTTGGAGTTGCGCAAAATAGTCCTTCAATATTTGCTCCTTTTCCAGCCCAGAATTCCAGCTGTCGGCATTCTCCCTCTTCATGTCAACCTTGTAAAATAAGAGAGAATGGCCATAAGTATCGTGACATAACGTGAAATAACAGCCCATAATGCAATAAATATGATCATAAAAGCATGATGCAAAATGGACGTATCAACTCCCCCAAGCTTAGACCTCGCTTGTCCTCAAGCGAAAAGCCGATAACAATAAATATGTCCTCATGTGTAGAGGTAGAGGCGTCGATAAAAATGAAATACGGACATGAGGGCATCATGATTATTTAATAACAGCAACATAAATAGATTTTGTCATATGATTACTCATGTTCAAGTAATGATCTATTCACAAAGCCAAAGCATGAATCAGAAACATTATTGGGCACTAACAATTATAATCTCAGTCATTAAAGCAATTGTAATTTATCATAACATCGGAAAGAGTCTATGCCAGAGCTTAAAAGCAAGTCCACATACTCAACTATCATTGAGTCCTTCATAGTTGCTAGCACTCACACGATACTTGTGGTTACGGAGTTTTAACTGGACACAGAGAAAGATAGGGGCTTATAGTTTTGCCCCACAACCTTTTACCTCAAGGGTAATGTCAACAATAACAATTCATGCTCCCCCACATCCAATTAGATATGTATATCATATTCTTTCCAACATGCTGAGCTTGCCAAAGGATAAAATGAAAACGGAATGGTGAGGATCACCGTGACTCTTGTAAGGTAGAGGATAATAATAAAAGATACGCCCTTCGCAGAGGGAAGCAGAGGTTGTCATGCGCGTTTAGGGTTGATGCACAAAATCTTAATGCAAAAGAACGTCACTTTATATTGCCCCTTGTATGTGAACCTTTATTATGGAGTCCGTCGCTTTTATTGCGTCCACAACAAGTTCGTACAAAGCTTATTTCTCTACATTAATAAGTCATGCATATTTAGAGAGCAATTTTTATTGCTTGCACCGATGACAACTTAATTGAAGGATCTTACTCAATCCATAGGTAGATATGGTGGACTCTCATGGCAAAACAGGTTTAAGGGTGTTTGGAAGCACAAGTAGTATTTCTACTTGGTGCTAAGAATTTGGCTAGCATGAGGGGGAAAGGCAAGCTCAACATGGTAGAGGATCCATGACAACATACTTTATCTCGACTCTAAGAAAACATAACTCATTATGTTGTCTTCCTTGTCCAACCTCAACTCTTTAGCATGTCATATTTTAATGAGTGCTCCCAACCATAAAAGATGTCAATGATAATATATCTATATGTGAAACCTCTGTTTCCTTATTACTTCCTATTAATTGCAACGATGACCAAAGCTATATTTTCCAACTCCCAACAACTTTAAATCATCATACTCTTTCTATGTGAAGTCACTACTTTCAATAAGATCAATATGAACTCTTGATTCTTTTTGTTCTTTTCTTCTACTTTCCCAAGATCATGGCAAAATACTCAAGCCCTTGACTCAACACTAATCTTTATTATAAAGCTCACAGACTCGATTACAAGGAAAGATCATAAAGCAAAACTCAAAACTAGATCATGCCACGACTTTATTCTACTAAATCAAGATACTACTAATAGGATCGAACTAAGAAAAACTGTAAAGATAGGAGTTGTGATGGTGATACGTACCAGGGCACCTCCCCCAAGCTTGGCAGTTGCCAAGGGGAGTGCCCATACCCATGTGGTTATTTCTCCTTCTTGGTTGTAGGTGTAATATTCTTAGCGATGATTCCCCTCAGAATACGGTTCTCCTCCTCGAGCTTATTGACTTGCTGCTTGAGGTCCATTATTTCCTTGCGAATCTTTTCTGTAACGGCTAAAGCCCCTTGCACCCAAGGATGTTGCATAGCTGCGGGAGAACAAGAGACACTCCTCCTCATATTTTCATAGGGAAGAAATTTAACATTGGAGGGGATAACCGAGTTTGGAATAGCTGAGCTCTGTAGTTCCCCCATTGTAAATCCATCTCGGAGGCGAGAGGTGACTTCTTGAACTTCCATGGCATCTACTCCCATCAGGTCGGCCTCCATATCTTCCTTCATTGCTGGCACGAAGTGGTCAGCGTCGCTATTTACTGTTGGTTCCGCTGTCGGGTTAGATACCCGACTTTCTCCAACTGACTCTTGAGAAGACATCTTGCTTTGATCTGCAGCAGCAATAGCTCGAAACGAAAACAGAAGATAATTGCGTGATACGGTGTTCAAAACCTTCAGGAGTATATATAATGAATTTTTACCGACCAAAATACGTATCATGCAAGGAAACGGAGTCCGGAGGGAACACGGGGTGCTCATGAGGTAGGGGGCACGCCCAGGGGGGTAGGGTGCGCCCTCCACCCTCGTGGGGGCCTCGTGTCCTCCCCGGACTGCTATTTATTTTTCTATTTTGCTAAATATTCCAAAATGGAGAAATATTTCCTTAAAAATTGTTTTGGAGTCGGTTTACTTACCGTACCACATACCTATTCCTTTTCGGAGTCTGGAACATTCTGGAAAGTGTCCTTTATGTACTCCTCCGGGGTCACGGTTTCAATAATATTAGTTTCAACATTTATAGGATTACCTGAGATATAGTGTTTGATCCTTTTTTCTGTTTACCACCTTCAGATTTGTGCCTGCGAAGTTGTTGATTTTTATGGCACCGAAACGATAGACCTCCTCGATAACGTAGGGACCTTCCCATTTAGAGAGAAGTTTTCCTGCAAAAAATCTTAAATGAGAGCTGTATAGCAATACATAATCACCTACATTAAACTCACGCTTTTGTATTCTTTTGTCATGCCATCTTTTAACTTTTTCTTTAAACAACTTGGCATTTTCATATGCTTGGGCTCTCCATTCATCAAGTGAGCTAATATCAAATAACCTCTTCTCACCGGCAAGTTTGAAATCATAGTTGAGCTCTTTAATAGCCCAATATGCCTTATGTTCTAGTTCGAGAGGTAAATGACAAGCTTTTCCATAGACCATTTTGTACGGAGACATACCCATAGGATTTTTATATGCAGTTCTATAGGCCCATAATGCATCATCAAGTTTCTTGGACCAATTCTTCCTAGACCTATTAACAGTCTTTTGTAAAATTAATTTGAGCTCCCTATTGCTCAATTCTACTTGAACACTAGACTGAGGGTGATAGGGAGATGCAATCCAATGATTAACATTGTATTTAGCAAGCATCTTACGGAAAGCACCATGAATAAAGTGTGAACCACCATCATTAAGTATCTAGGGACTCCAAACCTCGGAAAAATAACTTCCTTAAGCATTTTAATAGAAGTGTTGTGATCAGCACTACTAGTTGGAATAGCTTCTACCCACTTAGTAACGTAATCAACAGCAACTAGAATATGAGTGTAACCATTAGAGGCAGGAAAAGGTCCCATATAATCAAAGCCCCAAACATCAAATGGCTCAATAACAAGTGAATAATTCATAGGCATTTCTTGACGTCTACTGATATTACCAATTCTTTGACATTCATCGCAAGACAAAACAAACTTATGGGCATCCTTGAAGAGAGTAGGCCAATAAAAACCGGATTGCAATACCTTATGTGCAGTTCTGTCTCCAGTGTGATGTCCTCCATAAGCTTCAGAGTGACACTTGCGTAGGATCTGTTCCTGTTCATGCTCAGGTACACAACGTCTAATAATACCATCTACTCCTTCTTTATAAATATGTGGGCCATCCCAAAAGTAATGTCGCAAGTCATAGAAAAACTTTTTCTTTTGTTGGTATGTGAAGCTAGGTGGTATAAATTTAGCAACTATATAATTAGCATAATAAGCATACCATGGAGTGCTACGAGAAGTACTTAGACATTTAATTGCTCATCAGGAAAGCTATCTTAATAGGTAGTGGGTCATCAAGAACATTCTCTAGCCTAGACAAGTTATCTGCAACGGGATTCTCAGCTCCATTTCTATCAACAATATGCAAATCAAATTCTTGAAGCAGGAGAACCCATCTAATAAGTCTAGGTTTTGCATCCTTCTTTTCCATAAGATACTTAATAGCAGCATGATCAGTGTGAATAGTAACTTTGGAATCAACAATATAAGGTCTAAACTTATCATAAGCAAACACCACTGCTAAAAATTCCTTTTCGGTAGTAGCATAATTTCTTTGAGCACTATCTAGAGTCTTACTAGCATAATGGATAACATTTAATTTCTTATCAACTCTCTTCCCTAGAACATCACCTACAGCATAATCACTAGCATCACACATAATTTTAAAGGGTAAATTCCAATCAGGTGGCTGAACAACAGGTGCAGAGACTAGTGCTTCCTTAAGTATTTCAAATGCTTCTACACAATCATCATCAAAGACAAACGGTACATCTTTTTGTAATAAATTAGTCAGAGGCCGAGAGATTTTTGAGAAGTCCTTAATGAACCTCCTATAAAATCTGGCGTGACCAAGGAAACTTCTTATACCCTTGATGTCCTTTGGACATGGCATCTTTTCAATAGCATCGACCTTGGCTTTATCAACTTCAATACCTCTTTCAGAAACTTTGTGCCCCAAGACAATACCTTCATTAACCATAAAGTGGCACTTTTCCCAATTCAAGACAAGATTAGTTTCTTCACATCTCTGCAAAACTCGATCAAGATTGCTTAAGCAATCATCAAAAGAGGAACCATAGACGGAAAAGTCATCCATGAAAACCTCGCAAATCTTTTCGCAGAAGTTAGAGAATATAGCCATCATGCATATTTGAAAGGTAGCAGGTGCATTACATAAACCAAAAGGCATACGTCTACAAGCGAAAGTACCAAAAGGGCATGTAAAAGTAGTCTTTGATTGATCTTTAGCTGACACAGGTATTTGAGAGAAACCAGAATAACCATAAAGAAAGAAATAATGTGTATGTTTGCATAGTCTCTCTAGCATTTGATCAATAAAAGGTAAGGGGTAATGATCTTTCTTAGTAGCTTTATTTAACTTACGGAAATCAATTACCATCCTATAACCTGTGATAATTCTTTGAGGAATCAATTCATCTTTATCATTAGGGACAAAGGTAATACCTCCCTTCTTAGGGACACAATGAACAGGACTTACCCACTGACTATCAGCAACAGGATAAATTATACCTACCTCCAGAAGCTTGAGTATTTCTTTTCTTACCACTTCTTTCATTTTAGGATTCAAACATCGTTGAGGATCACAAACTGGTTTGGCATCAGCTTCCAAATTTATTTTATGTTGACATAGAGTGGGACTAATGCCCTTAAGATCATCCAGAGTATATCCAATAGCAGCACGGTGCTTCTTCAGAGTTTTCAATAATCTTTCTTCTTCATGCTTTGAAAGGTTAGCGCTAATAATAACAGGATATATTTTCTTTTCATCAAGATAAGCATATTTAAGATTATCCGGCAACGGTTTAAGCTCAAACACGGGATCACCCTTGGGTGGAGGGGGATCCCCTAGGATTTCAACAGGTAAATTGTCTTGCAGAATAGGTTCTTTTAAAAAAAATACTTCATCTATTTCCCTTCTTTCATTCATAAACATATCATTTTCATGATCTAGCAAATACTGTTCTAAAGGATCACTAGGAGGTACAACAATAGAGGCAAGACCAATAATTTCATCCTTACTAGGCAATTCTTCCTCATGATGTTGTTTACTAAATTTAGAGAAATTAAACTCATGGACCATATCATCCAAGCCAATAGTAACAATATTCTTTTCGGAATCTATCATAGCATTAACAGTACGCAAGAAGGGTCTACCGAATATAATGGGACAAAAGCTATCTTGTGGAGAACCAAGAACAAGAAAATCAGCGGGATATTTGATTTTCCCACACAAGACTTCAACATCTCTAACAATTCCCATTGGAGATATAGTATCTCTATTTGAAAGTTTAATTGTAACATCAATTTCTTCTAACTCAGCAGGTGCAGTCTCATGCATAATTTCTTTGTATAAGTCAATGAGTATAACACTAGCACTAGCACCCATATCACATAAGCCATGATAACAATGATCTCCTATTTTAACAGAAATAATAGGCATGCCTACCACAGGTCTATGTTTATCTCTATCACAGGGTTTAGCAATTCTAGCAGTTTCACCAGTGAATTGAATAACATGCCCATCAATATTATCCGACAAGAGATCTTTAATAATAGCAATATTGGGTTCTACTTTGACTTGCTCAGGAGGTGTATATGTCCTAATGTTGCTTTTACGAACAACAGTTGAAGTTTTAGCATGATCCTTCATTCTAACAGGGAAAGGGGGTTTCTCAACATAAGAAGTAGGAACAATAGGATCATTGTAAGTGATAATCTTTTCTTCAACTTTAATAGGTGCAGATACTTTTACTTCTATGGGAGGATGATATTTAAACCACATCTCCTTGCGGAGATCAACATAAGTAGCAAAAGATTCACAGAAAGAAGCTACTATCTCAGAGTCAAGTCCATATTTAGTGCTAAACTTACGGAAAACATCGGTATCCATAAAAGATTTAACACAATCAAACTTGGGTGTCATACCTGACTTCTTACCTTCGTCGAGGTCCCAATCTTCAGAGTTGCGTTTAATTCTATCCAATAGTTTCCATCCAAATTCAATAGACTTCATCATAAAAAAGCCAGCACAAGAAGTATCGAGCAAGGTGTGATTGTTATCAGAAAGCCAAGCATGAAAATTCTGGAGAATTGTCAATTTTGAGAGCTCATGATTGGGGCATGAATATAACATTGATTGAAGCCTCCCCCAAGCTTGAGCGATGCTTTCTCCTTCGCGAGGCCAAAAATTATATATATAATTGCGATCACGATGAACAAGATGCATAGGGTAATACTTTTGATGAAATTCCAATTTCACTCTTTTATAGTTCCATGATCTCGTATCATCACATAGCCTATACCATGTCAATGTGCCCCCCCCCAAAGATAAAGGGAAAGCCTTTTTCTTACCAACATCATCGGGTATACCTGCAAGCTTAAATAGTCCACAAATATCATCCACAAAGCGTAGATGTTCGTCAGGATGCTTTGTTCCATCTCCTGCGAAAGTGTTAGCTAGCAGTTTTTCCATCATACCCGAAGGAATCTGAAAACCAGTTTCATTTTAAATAGATTCAATAGGTTTAGTAGGTTTAGTAGGTTGAGGAGCAACTCTTGGCTCAACTGGACGGGGTGAAGATACCCTGAACAAGCCCCTCAGACAATTACTTTCCATAGTAGCAAGTGACAGAAAATTTCAGCACACTAAATAAATTTTTCCTTACCAAATTCCACCTACCAAAGGCGCTTCACTCCCCAGCAATGGTGCCAGAAAAGAGTCTTGATGACCCACAAGTATAGGGGATCTATCGTAGTCCTTTCGATAAGTAAGAGTGTCGAACCCAACGAGGAGCAGAAGGAAATGATAAGCTGTTTTCAGCAAGGTATTCTGTGCAAGTACTGAAATAAGTGGTAACAGATAGTTTTGTGATAAGATAAATTGTAACGAGCAACAAGTAACAAAAGTAAATAAAGTGCAGCAAGGTGGCCCAATCCTTTTTGTAGAAAAGGACAAGCCTGGACAAACTCTTATAATAGGAAAAGCGCTCCTGAGGACACATGGGAATATCGTCAAGCTAGTTTTCATCACGCTCATATGATTCGTGTTCGATACTTTGATAATTCGATATGTGGGTGGACCGGTGCTTAGGTACTACCCTTACTTGGACAAGCATCCCGCTTATGATTAACCTCTATTGCAAGCATCCGCAACTACAACAAAAGTATTAAGGTAAACCTAACCATAGCATGAAACATGTGGATCCAAATCAGCCCCTTACGAAGCAACGCATAAGCTAGGGTTTAAGCTTCTGTCACTCTAGCAACCCGTCATCTACTTATTACTTCCCAATGCTTTCCTCTAGGCCCAAATAATGGTGAAGTGTTGTGTAGTCGACATTCACATAACACCACTAGAGTTTAGACAACATACATCTTATCAAAATATCGAATGAATACCAAATTCACATGACTACTAATAGCAAGACTTCTCCCTTGTCCTCAGGAACAAATGTAACTACTCACAAAGCATATTCATGTTCATAATCAGAGGGGTAATAATGTGCATATAGGATCTGAACATATGATCTTCCACCAAATAAACCAACTAGCATCAACTACAAAGAGTAATCAACACTACTAGCAAACTACTAGCATCAATCCCGGACTTGGAGACAAGAATTGGATACAAGAGATGAACTAGGGTTTGGAGATGAGATGGTGTTGGTGAAGATGTTGATGGAGATTTCCCTCTCCCAATGAGAGGAGTGTTGGTGATGACGATGATGATGATTTCCCCCTCCCGGAGGGAAGTGTCCCCGGTAGAAAAGCTCCGCCAGAGCCCTAGATTGGTTCCGCCAAGGTTCCTCCTTGTGGCGGCGGAGTCTCGTCCCGAAAGGTTCTCTCTGATTTTTTTCTCATCGAAAGACTTCATATAGGAGAAGATGGGCGTCGGAGAGCCACCAGGGGGCCCACGAGGTAGGGGCGCGCCCAGGGGGCGCCCCCCACCCTCGTGAGCAGGGTGTGGGCCCCCTGGTCTTAATCTTTGGTGACGATTTTTCTTTATTTATTCTAAGGTATTCTGTGGAGTTTCAGGACTTTTGGAGTTGCAAAGAATAGTCCTTCAATACTTGCTCCTTTTCCAGCCCAGAATTCTAGCTGCCGACATTCTCCCTCTTCATGTAAACCTTGTAAAATAAGAGAGAATAGCCATAAGTATCGTGACATAATGTGAAATAACAGCCCATAATGCAATAAATATGATCATAAAAGCATGATGCAAAATGGACGTATCAGTGGGAGAGGTCTATTCATAGTCATAGTGCAAATGAGGGGCAAAGTGAAGGGGTACATGGGCATCAGCCCATAACTGAGCGCAGCCAGGGGTCGGACGTCCGGTGGGCATCGGACGTCCGGAGGCACGGGACGGCCCGGTCGTCCGTAGATCTTCGGACGTCCGTAAATTCTCTTATGTGGTCGCTGACACGGTCGTCCGATCTTCCTCGGATTTCCATAATTTTGGTTCTGTTGGTGAAGTGTCGGACGTCCGGAGGGGCTTGGTCGTCCAGAGCCTGGGAGTCGTCGGACGTCCGGGCTGGGCCGGTCATCCGGAGCCTGTAGCTCTGGTTGTCCTCTCTTCCTTTGGCTGTAGCGACCTCCAGGGGTCGGATGTCTGGGTTGGTCCGGTCGTCCAGAGCCTGTATCTTCCAAAGCAACTCTTCTTCTCGATCTTCACGCTTGGTGTCCTCGCCGTCTTGGCCATTGAATGTAGTTATTCCATGGCTCTCTTCCAAGCACCTAATCACACATAGAGTCTTCACATGAGGTAGTAGCCATGTCTCATGAGTAGAGAGAGGGAGTTCGAAGAGGAGAGAGTTCACCTTATCTTTGATAGCCTTTGCTCGAGCTCT
The DNA here is from genome assembly GCF_018294505.1 of Triticum aestivum. Taxonomy (NCBI): domain Eukaryota; kingdom Viridiplantae; phylum Streptophyta; class Magnoliopsida; order Poales; family Poaceae; genus Triticum; species Triticum aestivum. The sequence goes on along the minus strand of NC_057795.1, from coordinate 467,581,930 downwards.
TGTCATGGGTCCAAGTGGTGTCGAGGGAGATGTAGGTACGTCCATGGGGATGATCGAGAGATGCTCTGCATCACCTGGAACCGCGCCATCGCAGGCGGGCCAGCCGGGGAGCAGCAACCCCTACCCCTGCTCTCGTCACCAAGATGGTGAGGAAGATCGCCTCTAAGGGCGACAGGCCGGACGTGGTGCACCGCCATTTGCATGCCTTTCTGAGGCCAAGACCTCTCCCATCAAGCGGCGAGCGGTCATAGGGGTCGACCCCAGCTCCCAATCAAGCTCGACCTCCTCGCGCAACCCATCCTCGCCGGAGCCCCCAGCAACTCCAAAGGGTTCGAAGTTGTCGGGAATAACTTCTCCCCTGACCCTGAAGAGGAGCAGAGAGACCCTACCACCCATGGAGTTCGCGCTAGGCTCCATGCTCATCGATTCAGAGTAAGGAAAATACTATCTTCCTTTGTCGAAGCGCTACACACTTGTTGGTTTTCTGATCCAATCCTGTTGTTGTCTTTGACAGAGACGAATAAGAAACTCTCATCCACCGGGCCAAATGATCCAAGCAAGTGAATTTGTCGCGGCCTTTGGAGGGCGCGGCCTTGGTGGGAATAGCATGAATGATCTGGCGCCAAGCCCCCGGCCCAGCCCCCAGCATGAAGGCGTGATACAAGCTTCCCCCGCCAGGGAAGGTGTGGAAGAACACGTCCCTTCTTATGACAAGGGGGAGAGGGAGATCACACAGAGCGAGGTTCTCTAGGAGGGGCCTACCCTACCTTATGTTCAAGTCAAGAAATCCCCGGCAAGGGCCTCCACCGAAGGATTGGCCTATATTGATGCTATGGTTACCGAGGAAGGGGGTGGGGGCCATCCCTTGGCAACTGACATTGTCGGGGAAACCGAAACCCTCCCACGACAAACATCTTCGGGTAATTCGCTCGCTCTTTGTGTTTTGTTGCTTGCTTTAGTTCAAGTCTCTGGCTCGCCAATGTATATCATCTCTTTGATTCACTGGTTGTTGATCTTGCTTGTAGTCCCATTGGCTGAGGAACCAGACCTGTTGGAAGAAGTGGCTAACGTTGGCAAGGATGCTGCTAAAGAGGCCGCCAAGATTGCCAGAGATATCCAAGAGGTCCCAAAGGAGGTAGAGAAGATACCCGGTAGCATGCTGGAGTTGGATGTAGTGGTCGAAGAGAAAATTCCCCTTCAAACTATGAGCTCTCCTCCCCAGTTTGGCACCTCGGTCGCGGCCCTACAACCATCTTCGAGCAATCTGGCATTGGTTCTTGCCCAACATGGACTTGGAGCCCCCAGCTCATTTGCTACAGTAAGTGCAGACCTTGATGAGGAGATCCGACGCATCATGGCGCCGCTGTCCCAGCGAGCTGAAGAGGCTGATGATTCAGTCAATGTAGTCATGGACCTGTCCTTCCTGGAGTCCATGGCAACAGGCATCAAGGAGATGCAAAATAGGTATGACCAGAAGTGGCAGGCGCTCAAGGAGTAGTGCAACTCCGCCAGCCTCATGGATCAGAAACTGAGGGACAAGGGTTGTGAACTGTACGAGTGGCACAGCAAACAGTTCCAAATCCTTATGCGGTAATAGGAGGTGATAACCATGGTGAAAAGGACATCGCTGCCCAGGAAATCCGTTTGGCAAAGCGCGCAGCGCTTCTGGACACCAAGGATAAGGACATCTCTTCCCGGGGAGAGAACCTCGAGGCTACCCTCCACAACAAGGATGGAGAACTGGAGACCCTTGTCCCGCAACATACCAAAGATCTAGAGGACAAGCACAAAGTATCCCTTGACACCCCTTTCCCTAGATTCTGCCGCCCAATTGAAGAAAGTCGGTGAAGAACTTGCTGTCGTATCTGTTGCCAAGTCTGTCCTTGATCAATAGTTGGCTAAACTGATAGAGGATCTTGCCGGGAGTGCCAAGGAAATCGTGGCTCTCAAAGAGGAAAAGCGAAAAGCAGAGACCCTCTTGAAGGAGGTGCAATTGCAACTTTCCTCCAAGAGCCGCGACCTTGATACAGTGAATGGCACTATTACTGACATGAAGGCAAGACTTGGTGCCTTGGAAAGCGGAATTGGTTCTGCAAGAGCTCATGAGAAGCAACTTATGAAGGACTTTGACAACACGAAATCCTCCAAAAGGACACATAGAACAAACTAGCAAACCAAGTTGAGCAGCGCGACCTCTGGATCAAGAGACTGGTTGACATTGCCGAGCGCCTCTCAACCCAGTTTTCAATGATGGACATGACAAGTTGGGACTTCTCGGTCGACTGACAGGGGGTTCCAAGTGTCAAGCTAGCGGTCTTCTTCAAAGGATTGATCGAAGGGCTGAAGACATATGAGGAAGATAGAGCCGCTTGTTTTGCAAATGAGTCTCGAATCTTTCCCGTGATGCCCTCTTCATGGTCTTGAGCAACCTCGCCAATCGCCATCTAGACCTCAAACCCGCCGATGGCTTCAGGAGGCTGCCGGTAGGTGCCGACGTTTCTGTTGCCGAGGAGAAGGCTGGTCCGTTCGCCAACAAGCTTCTTTCCATTCCCAGGGTTCCACAAGACCGCTAAGCACAACCATGAACCATTCTTGTTGTTGTGGTGCCCTGTAACAAAACATTATGTATGTCTCATGTCTAGACCCAGTACTGTTTTCATTCTTGTTGAACTGGTGTTTAATTTGGCTTAAGTGCATGCTATCCCTCTTGCGTTTTACCCACAGGTGTTCATATGGTTGGCTTCTTTTTGTGTGTTTTGGTTGCCTTCTAGTAGCATGTTGTCATGATTGTCGTGAGGAGCGGGTCCTTGGCATTTAGCTGGCGAGGACATGCCCCGGAAAGTTTTTCCTTAGGAGTCTTTGACGCGGCCGCCCACTTCGTTGAGCAGGCTCGAAACAAAGCGGGGGCGCAGACAAATTCAACATGGTGCCAACACATGAAAGATTTAACCACATGGAACACCCTAGTTGTCCGAGTGATAAGCAAATGCAAAATTTGGAGAAAAATCTAGGGAACATGTTGACTTGGCTTTTGTTCACGTTTCCCACATTCCATAGTCGTGATTGTTCATCACCTACGTATATCTCGAGAGGGAAGCGCTTGCTTGTCTGCCTCAGGTTCTGTAAAAAAAACAACGAGAAAATGCGTAAGGGGAAAACTTGGCAGTTTATCAGTTGTGCGTATGCCCCCAGCAAGGGCTAGAGGGGTTGACAAAATGCTTGCAGGTGATAATACATGGTGAAAAGGAAAGGCCGGTTCCTTTCTTCTTCTCCTTTCACTTACAACGATATTACGGCGGTAGGCATAAAGGTCACACTTGGCACGGACGGCCCTGCTAGAGCATGCTTGCCAGGGTGTCAATTAACGGAATTGTACCAGCGTTTCACTCAGGATTTCCACTTGGTGGGGTAAATGCTATACTGAGTTCCATGTGGTCTCATCGATGTTGATAACGCTACCTTCGCGTGGCTCGATCGTTGATAAGTGAAAATGTTGGAGGAGGAGACCATATACCATATTTCCCAGCCTCTTCCTCCGGACGAGGTCGGCATGGTGGGTATGCCACCGGAGCCGTCCGGGGCCATTGTGTTGCCACCACCTTCCATCCCGCCGCCGCTACGGCCACAGCGGAGATGGGCGATGAAAACTTGGTAGGATAGGCCAAGGAAGTGACGTCGCCTTTCTTCCCCGAAGCCGCTGACAAAGAGAGCATTGACGCAGATGACGGTGTGGCTCGACGCATTGTTCCTAACTTCAGATGTGTGCAAGTGCCGCCCCCCTACCTGGCACGCCAAGGATGTCGTGGTGGAACACAAACACCTATGGGGCCATCAGCCCCCTTGTGGTTCAGCAAGGGGGAAGGGCATGTTACACAAGGAGCAGAAGCCATGGAGCAGCACGACAGTGGTTACGCTAGTCGTTTTTACCTAGGTTCGGGCCGCTGAGGAGCGTAAAGCCCTACTCCTGCTTTGGTGGATTCAGGGGAGGACTGTGGTGAGCATGTAGCGCTCAAGCCCGTCAGGGTTGCCTCGGGGAGAGCAGCTACGTGCATATGAGTGTACAAGGGTCTGAATCCTTTCTTAGGTTGCCATGGCCCTCCTTTTATAGGCTAAGGGGTTACCACAGTGGCAAAATAGTCATTATCTACTGATTAGATAGCTAACAGTGCTATCATACCTAACTTTGGTAGTTAGGACAAAGCGTATTAAATGCACTACTAGGTGTCACGCTGAGGAAGCAGCCCGACAAGCCTGCCCCGCCGCTTACTCATCTTCTCCCAATCTGCCTTACATGCCTCTGGATGGGTGTCATATAGGGGGAATCTTCCTTCCAAATGGTTGTCATGTGCCAAATGACAGCCACTTAATCACTTGGGGGCTCGACACCGCACTGATAAGTGACTTGCGGCGCTGTGCGTTGGAGCGGTGGAGTCTTGGCAGGGAGAATCGCCCTTGGCAGCCATGGCAAGCTTGCCAGTGGGATCTTGGGAATTGTCCTTGGTGAGACCTCGGCCTAACCAGCCTCTCCTACCCGGTAAGGGAGGCCTCTTCTTAGTCACATCTTGCCCCTTTGGTTTTTCTTGGTCTTCTTGATCCGCCCTTTGATTTCCCAAAGAGCTATCTCTCTGGCTTGAACTTGACTTGGATGCTTGTTGCTGCTGGGTCGGAGGCCTATTGTCCGTGCACAAGTCAAGGGGAACATACACCCCTATTTGTGTACCCCAACATGCAACGCATGAAGCAGCGAGACTCTGCACAAGTACATACTGCGCTTCATGAATGTTTGCCTCAAAATCCTGAAGGCGTCGGACAAGGCAATCATCTCGGCATTCACCGATGGCGTCAGGGACATCAAGATGAAAGAGGATTTTTCCATCCACGAAGACCTATGCTTGGCCCTGGAGATGTTCAACCAGCGAACAAGTGTGCGAGGGCCGAAGAGGGCTGCCTTTCCCTCCTCAAGCTTCTGGAGGCCGACCTTGAAGACAAGAAAGCCAAGGCTAAGGAGACGAAGTGCAAGGGCAGCACCATGCTGGAAGCGGAGCCCAAGATGAAGTGCGCCTATGACCATGATGAGCCCCCAAGGGAAACCGCCCATTCTGCGTCTTCCACAACATACACATCCACAACACCAATGACTGTCAGGAGCTCAGAGGACTCCATGACGGATGCCTCGGCTGCCACCTAGAGCGTGGCGACCATGGCTATGGTCGTGGAGGAGGCCGCACTAGAGGCCGCTGGGACAACTGCAACCCTTGCCAGGACTGATGCGACCAGCCTCGCAAGGACCACTGGCGGGATCAGCTTCGTGACGGCCCCTGGCGCGACTAGCCTCATGAGGACTGTTTGGAGGGCAATGCCGACTTCCTTCCGCTGCCGCCGTCGTCAAGGAGAAATGACGAGAACCGACAAGATGATGGAGCTGGGGGCTTCCAGAAACCCTGAGAGATCGCTTGCATTCTGGGTGGCACCTAGGCCAATGCCTTGACCCACATCTTCAAGCAGTTCTCTCGTGAGGTGAACGTGGCCCTCCCAAAGCTTGAGGCTGCACGTCCCCTCACGTGGTCGCAGTGTGCCATTACCTTCGATTCCAAGGACCACCTCAAGTGCTCGGCCACCGCAGGCATGCTTCCCATGCTCTGCATGCCCACCATCAGCAACGTCCTCGTCACCAAGACCCTCATCGACGGTGGCGCTAAGCTCAATATCCTCTCTATGGAAACGTTCAACAGGCTCTAAGTGCCTTATATCCAGCTCCTATCCAACAAGCCTTTCTCAGGAGTGACTGATGGCTCCACCACACCCTTGGGGTAGGTGCGCTTTCCTATCAACTTCGACAAGCGCGGCAACTATTGGGGAACATGGTAATTTCAAAATTTTCCTACGATCACGCAAGATCTATCTAGGAGATGCATATCAACGAGAGGGGAGAGTGTGTCCACGTACCCTCATAGACCGAAAGCGGAAGTGTTTAGTAACGCAGTTGATGTAGTCGAGCGTCTTCGCAATCCAACCGATCCAACTACCGAACATAAAGCACCTCCGCCTTTAGCACACGTTCAACTCAATTACGTCCCTCGTGCTCTTGATCCAGTTGAGGATGAGGGTGAGTTCCGTCAGTATGACGGCATGGTGACGGTGATGATGATGTTACCGGCACACGGCTCCGCCTAAGCACTATGGTGATATGATCGAGGTGTGTAACTATGGAGGGGGGCACCGCACACGGCTAAGAGAAGAGTTGGTGTGTTCTAGGGTGCCCCATGCCCCCGTATATAACGGAGGGAGGGGGAGGCCGTCCGGCCCTAGGGGAGCGCCAAGGAGAGGGAGTCCTACTAGGACTTCCTAGTCCTAGTAGGATTCCTCTACAAGGAAGAGAGGGGGAAGGAAGGAGAGGGAGAGGGAGTAGGAAAGGGGGGCGCCGCCCCCTTCCCCTAGTCCAATTCGTACTGCTAAGGGGGGTGGGCGCAGTCAGCCCCTGCGACCCTCTTCTCTCTCCACTAAGGCCCGTGATGGCCCATTAGTTTCCCCGGGGGTTCAGGTAACCCCTCCGGCACTCTGTTTTTACCTGAAACCACTCGGAACTCTTCCGGTGTCCGAATAATATAGTCCAATATATCAATCGTCATGTCTGTGATCTCATCCGGGAGTCTTAACAAACTTCGGTCATCAAAACACATAACTCACAATACAAATCGTCATCGGACGTTAAGTGTGCGGACCGTACGTGTTCGAGAACTATGTAGACATGGTCGAGACACATCTCCGATCAATAACCAATAGAGGAACCTGGATGCTCATATTGGCTCCTACATATTCTACAAAGATCTTTATCGGTCAAATCACATAACAACATACGTTGTTCCCTTTGTCATCGCTATGTTACTTTCCCGAGATTCGATCATCGGTATCATCATACCTAGTTCAATCTCGTTACCGGCAAGTCTCTTTACTCGTTCCGTGATGCTTCATCCCGCAACTAACTCATTAATCACATTGCTTGCAAGGCTTATAGTGATGAGCATTACCGAGAGGGCCCAGAGATACCTCTCTAATACACGGAGTGACAAATCCTAATCTCGATCTATGCCAACCCAACAAACACCTTCGTATAGACCTATAGAGCATCTTTATAATCACCTAGTTATGTTGTGACGTTTGATAGCACACAAGGTGTTCCTCCGGTACTCGGGAGTTACATAATCTCATAGTCTGAGGAGCATGTATAAGTCATGAAGAAAGCACTAGCAATGAGACTGTAATGATCATAATCCTAAGCTAATGGATGCATCTTCTCCATCACATCATTCTCCTAATGATGTGATCCCGTTCATCAAATGAAAACATATGTCTATGGTTAGGAAACATAACCATCTTCGATTAACGAGCTAGTCTAGTAGAGGCATACTAGGGACACTATGTTTTGTGTATGTATTCACACATGTACCAAGTTTCCAGTTAATACAATTCTAGCATGAATAATAAACATTTAGCATGAAATAAGGAAATAAATAATAACTTTATTATTGCCTCTAGGGCATATTTCCTTCAACAACTACCACACCGAACTCATTGACTTTGATGTCGCCCAGATCAGCCTCATGTACAACGCCATCCTCGGGTACCCTGCCCTCGCCAAGTTCATGGCGACAACCCACCATGGCTACAACATCCTCAAAATGCCAGGGTGCAGCGGCATCATCACGGTCGCCTACGATGAGAAAGACGTGGTCTGTTCTCTTGAGCATGCATATCGTGCCGCTGCGACCGAGAACCTTGACGACAATGGTGACATCCTGTCTCCCGAGGCCACCGACATGAAGAAGAAGCAACTCCTCCCAAGGGTTGTCTGGAGACCAAGAAGCCCTCCGGTGGAGCCTCAGGACCCGCGCATGCTGTCGGGGCACCTCTTCACCACACATAGGAAGGCACGCCCATCGCTTCCCTCAGGGCGGGCTCAGGGGCTTCCATCTGGAGAGCCTCTGACCTGACCAGTGCAACGAGGGAGGTGCTCGGGCACCGCTTGGAGGCGTGCTTCGATGCACGCCCCCACAGGTAGGGAGCTAGGCACGAGGTACCAGGGACACGAGAATTCATCACCAAGAAGATCGAGGAGCTTCAACAGGTGCGGGTAATGCGTGGCGAGCGTCGTCCTGCACCACCCAGTGCAGCTGCAGCCCCCAACATGGGTGGAGAGCTACGCGTCTGCGTCAACATCCCGGGACTCAATGGGGCCGCTTCGCAGTACCTCTTCTGGAAGTCGCACGTCGGCTGGAGCGGGGGCTACACCTGCGAGTACGTCTGCATCCCGTTTGGCTTGTTGAACATGGGCGCCTCGTACCAGCGCCTCGCGCAGCGTGCTATGGTGTCTCACAACGCCAGGTGCTCGGCGGTCGCATCTCGGGAGGTCCCAGACCCTCGTGAGCCTCGTGGGCCTCCCTGGCCTCTGGAGCCGCAGAGCTCATGACGAGCAATCTCAATGGCACGCGTCTTCAGCTACCCCAACGCTTCTACAATGCCGGTGCCAGGTGACTTTTTTGTTTTTTCAGTTGAGGGTTCCCCTCTGGCTGCATTATCCTCAAGCTGTCAGGGTCCACCCTGGCAGTTATGTCATCTCATTCGTGTAGCTTGAACTTGTTATGCTTCTCAAGCTATTGAGATCATTAACCCTACATGTGCTGATGTATCACTTCTGGAGTCACCTCCGCAGGCTCCGCGTGTTGTCAGCTCTCCTCTTGAGAGTCCCATGAGAGGGGGCTACCGGCACAATGCTTGTGCTTGGGTCCATCGCTGCAGTGCCGATAAACCTAAGAGACTGAGCTCTGACCCTTGGGCCAGCCCTGTACGCATCACCTCACCAGGTCCTTAGTGCCTTCGTCTTCTCACGGAACGATCATGAGAAAACTGGCAAGCGCGCGTCGCCCCTTGTGTTATGAAGTCATCTAATCTGCAGGAACCTTAGGAGCCAAGCGTTTGAGCGTCACTCTACCCCCTCGTGAGGGTTGGCTTCGACCGAGTAGCCGTCTGATCTGCAAAGGCTAAGTATATCGATCCACTCGCCCAGGCTGCCGACAAGGCCTGCTTTCCTAGCAACCCCCTCAAGGCAAGCCACTCCTTTTTGTGCAAACCGCTTTTACGTTAAAGGGGGGCTCATGAGCATCGCACCTCAGGAGCTCCTATTGGCCCTCGATCCCTCATTCCCTGGCCTTTTCCACGGCATCGCGACCTGGCATACCAACGGTGGCTGAGCTCCACTTGAGAGCCGAGTCCCGAGGATGCAGAGCATCACGGTGGGCGAAGAAAGGGGGTGGTGTGCCTCACGGGGGATATGGTGAAAGGGGCGCGGGCAATTCTTTCAAAATATGATGGGGGTCAAATTTCTGATGTGCCCCTGGCAGGGCTTGTGCTGGTTCATTTTAGAATAGAAGGCACACGCAAGATCAAAAAGCTCCAGAGACGTGTGCACTCATGAACCAAGAGTAGTCGCGGGCTGCAAATGCACTAAGCTAAGTCACCCTACTCGCGCCCTTACCATTAACACCTTATTTTCTAGCAATCTCGCTCGGTCAAGGAACCCCCCTCTTTAATCTTTCAGGAGCCGCTTGCGCACCAAGGGAGACCTCGTGAGCATCACGCCTCATGAGCTCTTACCGGACCTTAGGTCGCTCACCTCCTGGCCTTGCACACGGCATCGCGACATGACATACCAGCGATGGCTAAAGCTCACCTGGGGACTGGGTCCTGTCGACACAGAGCAACACACTACCCTGAGACCAAAAATGGATCCATGCTCAAGCGAGATACGCAACCATAGCCGAGAAGATGAGAAGGAAACATTAATATAAAGGCGCAAGTGTCACAATTCTTACAGGCCCTCATGGGGCCTTCCATAACATCAATGCAGGAAAAAGAGAAAAAGAGGCGGCCTCCCGAGGGCCGCAGCCCAAGAGACACTGGCATCGCAGCACCTAGTCAGTGTCCTCCTCCTCCTTGACCCGGGCGCAGCACTGCGGTGGCTCATCGTAGTCACTGTCGCTTGAGCTTCCCCCGGGGGAGGTGTCGCCGGTGCTAGAGGCATTACAGGCGCCGCCAAGGGTAAGTTCACCATCGAGGGTGTCATCGCCCTGTTGATCGCCCTTTTAAAAGGGGTGGTCACCGTTACCGCTGCCGCCCTCCGGGCAGCACTCCAGCAGCTCGCCGTCTCCCCAGAAGACCTTGAAGAAGAGCGTTGTTGCCCCGTCGTACTTGAAGTGGAGGGCATGCCTCCCCTTCGAGCCACAGGAACGGGTAACCGCTCCCCATACCCGGGTCATATAGACGTGTCCAGAGTGGGTGGCCTCGACCTCCGCATGCAAAGACTGATTGCAGCAACCGTCGTGCTGCAGCCGTAGCCCGATGGGCCCCCTCGCTGGCAGCTGATGACCCATAAGTATATGGGGTCAATTGTAGCATTTTCGATAAGTAAGAGTGTCGAACCCAACGTGGAGCAGAAGGAAATGATAAGTGGTTTTCAGCAAGGTATTGTCTGCAAGTGCTAAAATTGTAAGTCGCTGAGTAGTTTGATAGCAAGATAATTTGTAATAAGCAAGTAACAATAGTAGTAACAAAAGTGCAGCAAGGTAGCCCAATCCTTTTGAGGCAAAGGATAGGCCAAAACGGTCTCTTTGATAATCAAAATGTTCTTGAGGGTACACGGGAATTTCATCTAGTCACTTTCATCATGTTGGCTTAATTCGTGTTCACTACTTTGATAATTTGATATGTGGGTGGACTAGTGCTTAGGTGCTGTTCTTACTTGAACAAACCTCTTACCTATGATTAACACTCTCGCAAGCATCCGCAACTATGAGAAAAGTATTAAGAGTAAATTCTAACAATAGCATTAAACTTTTGGATCCAATTGGTCCCTTACGAAATAGCGCATAAACTGGGGTTTAAGCTTCTGTCACTCTCGCAACCAACCATCTAAAAACTACTCCACAATGCATTCCCTTAGGCCCAAATATGGTGAAGTTTCATGTAGTCAACGTTCACATGACACCACTAAGAGAATGACAACATACATATCATCAAAATATCGAACACATATCAAGTTCACATGATTACTTGCAACATGATTACTCCCATGACCTCAAGAATTAAAGTAACTACTCACAAATGATAATAATGCTCAAGATCAGAGGGGTATTAAATAGCATAATGGATCTGAACATATAATCTTCCACCAAATAAACCATATAGTAATCAACTACAAGATGTAATCAACACTACTAGTCACCCACAAGCACCAATCTATAGTTTTGGTACAAAGATTGAACACAAGAGATGAACTAGGGTTTGAGAGGAGTTTGTGTTGTTGGAGATGTTGATGAAGATAGCCATCCCCAAGATGGGAGAGTTGTTGGTGATGATGATGACGATGATTTCCCCCTCTAGGAGGGAAGTTCCCCTGGCGGAATCGCCTCTGCCAGAGGGCAAAAGTGCTCCTGCCCAAGTTCCGCCTCAAGGCTGCGACGCTTCGTCCCAAAAGTACTCTCCTTATTTTTTTTGTAGGTCAATATGACTTATATACTAGAAGAGGGGCACCGGAGCTGGGCCAAGTAGGGCAGCACCCACCAGGGCACGCCTGGGCCTCCTGGTGCGCCCAGGTGGGTTGGGCACACCTGGTGGCCCCCCTGTGGTACTTATTTGCTCCAATAATTCTTAAATATTCCATGAACAATCCTTGGGAAGTTTCATCTCACTTGGAGTTGTGCAGAATAGGTGGCTTGACGTAGCTTTTTCAGGTCCAGATTTCCAGCTGCCAGAATTGTCCCCCTTTGTGCATACCTTGCATATTATGAGAGAAAAGGCATTAGAATTACTCCAAAAAGCATTATTATACAATAAAACAACATAAATAACAGTAGGAAAACATGATGCAAAATGGACGTATCAACTCCACCAAGCTTTGACATCGCTTGTCCTCAAGCGAAAACTGAAATCGAAAAACATGCCCACATGCTTAGAGAGAGAGGTGTCGATAATAACAAAAATACGGACATAGAAGCATCATGTGACTTATTATAACAGCAACAAACTTTAACATAATACTTTTATCATAGACTTCTCATGAACAAGTGACAGTTCATCACAACATCGAAGTATAAAGCATAAACTCTATTGGAAACCAACAAACTATGTTCTCAGTCAACTTTGCAACTATAATTCATCATGTTTTCAGGAAGGGTCACGTATTGGAGCCTTTAGGTAAGTCCACATACTCAACCATTATTTAGTCTTCTATAATTGCTAACACTCACCGTGTACACATGAGCAAAATGTTGCAGCCGGACACATAGAAAGATAGGGGCTTATAGGTTTGCCTCCCAACGCACTCACCTCAAGGGTGATGTCAACAATAATAACTCATGCTACCCATATTCAACTAGATATATGTGCCTAGATCTTTCCTCACCACATGATGCTTGCCAAAGGAGAAAAATAAAAGGAATAGAGAGCAAAACTTTGACTCTTACATGAAAGTAAATACATCAAAGTAAAAGATAGGCCCTTCGCAGAGGGAAGCAGAGGTTGACATGCGCTTTTTGTTTGTATGCTCAACCCCTTAGTGCAATAGAATGTCACGTTATATTACCCCTTGTGATGGCAACCTTTATTATGCAGTATGTCGCTTTTATTCTTCACCATCACAAGTAACGCTCAACTTTCCCTTAGACTAAATGATCTCACAGTTTTAGAAGCAATTTTTATTGCCCTTTTTGCACCGATGACAACTTACTTGAAGGATCTTTCTCAATCCATAGGTAGGTATGGTGGACTCTCAAACAAGATTTGTGTTTAAGGGTTTTGGATGCACAAGTAGTATCTCTACTTAGTGCAGAGTTTTTGGCTAGCAAAGATAGGGGCAAGCACCACATGTTGAAGGATCTATGACAATATAACTTCTATGTGAATATGAACAAACATAAATCATTAAGTTGTCTTCCTTGTCCAACGTCAACAATTTTGGCATATAATATTTTGATGGGTGCTCACAATCATAAAAGATTTCCATGATAGTATATTTATATGTGAATCTTCTCTTCCCTTATTAATTCTTTCATGAGTTGCATCATTGACCAATGCTATGTTTGTCAATCTACAATAAAATTTTCTACTTATACTTTTCCTTGTGTAATGTCATCACTTACCATAAGATTAGCATATGATCTTTTTCTTTTATTTATGTTCTTTTTATTGAAACAAGAGAGTAAAGAAGGCAAAACTCAAACTAAACTTTATTATATATCTCACACACGATTACAAAGATTGATCACTAAGCAAACTCACAAAAAGAAAGGATTGAACTAAACTTTTATTCATCTAATAGCAGAAGATAACCATGGATCGAACTCAGAAAGTAAAGGCAAAAGATAGTGGAGATGATACGATACCGGGGCACCTCACCCAAGCTTGGCGAAAGCCAAGGAGAGTTCCCATACCCGATACTCAGTTTTCTTTTGGTGATGAAGAAGAAGGTGGTGGTGATGAAGTAGAAGCGATCCGGTCTTTAAGGACCAAGAGACTCTCCAATCTTTGGATGACGCTCCGCAGGGGAGCGATGAGCTCCATATGCAGAATATTTTCACGAGTGAGATATTTATTTTGTATATGAACCGTTTCAATGATCCTGAAGGCTGCAATCTCAGTGGGGGTAAATGAGCATAGTAGGGTTTAACGATATCTTCATCTTCTTCATCAGCGGGCTAGGCTTGCTTGTCCATCGGCACTTGATCTCCGGTGGCCTCCTTGCTCTAGTCCTCCTTAGCTGCTCCAACGGGGTCTTCTCCCTTCAGCTCGATCTTCATCAACCAAGCATCCTCTTCCATATGACCAGAGGGAGAATAAGACATGATGCCTGGCTCAACAGATCTGACAAAAAATAGCAAGAAAAGAAAACAAGAGATTTCTCCACGATACGGAGGTCAACAGGTTCGGGAGGTATATAAAGATTTTTTATCTTGGGGAACAAGCAGAACAGAAGAGAAACGGAGTCCAGAAAGTACCCGAGGTGGGCACAACCCACCAGGGTGTGCCTGGCATGCCAGGCGCGCCCTGGTGTATCGTGCCCACCAGGGTCACTTTCCTGGAAGTTTCTTATTTTCCTTATTTTTAAATATTCCAAAACTGACAAAAAATATTTTTGCAGATTTTTTGGAGTCCGTTTACTTACGTATCACGTACCTCCCTTTTTTTCATGATTTTGGAGTGTTATAGAAGGTTTCCTTTATGTGTTCTTCCGGTGTCAAAGTTTGGATAATATTGCTTCCAACATTAATGGGTGTACGTGAGATATACTGTTTTATTCGCTGCCCATTGACAACCTTCGGGTTAGTACCTTCGGCATTAATTATTTTGATAGCTCCGGATTGATAGACCTCCTCGATGACATAGGGTCCTTCCCATTTGAAGAGGAGTTTTCCTGCAAATAATCTAAAACGAGAGTTGTACAAAAGAACATATTCTCCAACTTTGAACTCACGCTTTTGGATTCTTTTGTCATGCCATCTTTTAGCTTTTTCTTTGAATACTTTGCATTTTCATAAGCCTGGGTTCTCCATTCATCTAATGAGCTAATATCAAATAGCCTCTTTTCACCTACAAGTTTGAAATCATAATTTAGTTCATTAATTGTCCAATATGCTTTATGTTCTAACTCAAGAGGCAAATGAAAAGCTTTTCCATAAACCATTTTATATGGAGAAATACCCATAGAATTTTTATAAACTGTTCTATAAGCCCAAAGTGCATCATCTAATTTCTTAGACCAATTCTTCGGGACCTACTGACAGTCTTTTGTAAGATTATTTTTATTTCTCTATTGCTAAGTTCAACTTGACCACTAGACTGGGGATGGTAATTAAGGTGATGCAATTCTATGGTTAACATCATACTTAGCAACCATTTTACGAAAAGCACCATGAATAAAGTGTGAACCACCATCAGTCATTAAATATCTAGGGACTCCAAACCTTTGGAAAATAACTTATGATGTGTGACACACAAGAAGTCATTAAATATCAATTCAATATTCTTCATTATATAAAGTGTGACACACAAGGCGCCATCGTCGCCCAACCCGAGACCAGTTTTGGGATTTTGCTAGAGCTCCGCGTCAGGGTGGCAAGGAGAGACCTCAATGGTGCCACTAGGGAGAAAACTAACACACACACACACACACACACACAAACACACACACACACACACAAACACACACACACACACACAGAATTGTGTCGTAGTGTCTAGAGAACCAACCAAGGATTTCTCTAAGCTCGAGCTTACACCATCAACCCCCGCTAGCACCTGATCAACCGACAGGGCAACAAGATAGACAAGGCAGGTGTGGGGGCGAATGAGTTGAGGAGGTTATGATCTTCACCTTCTAATCTAGAGGGGAAGGGGGGAAATCTGGGTCGAGACCACAACCAACCAAATCCTAGCCACTCGTGTAGCAAAGGTAGTCGTCTAGAACATCTGACGCATGTTACCTTGCCATCTAGGGTGCCTCCTAGGTGTCATGGGTTGTCTACAAGGGAATGAAGCGGCAAAATCCTCACCACGACCTTCATCGCCAAGCACACAAGCTTGCCTCATGAACACCTACAGTGGCAACATGAGAGGGAGAGCGTGGAGGGGTGGCAGTGCTGGGGAAACCCTAGTCGCCTCAGAGTCCCCGAATTCATTAGAATGATAGGAAAAAGCTCAAAGCCAACCAGGCACAAAGTTGTTTCAAAAGATCAAGAGTCCTTGGGAGAAAAATGTGAGGGCCCTCAAAGCATCCCAAGGACATCCACAAGCAAGTAGCGCAGCCTGAACTCAAAAATCTCTCGAGAAATTTGTCCCATTCATTTCTATAGTTGATCCATTTTCTTTAGAGAGAAAGACGATCCTATTGTTAGCCACCCTAGAAAGAATAGGTTTTGACATAAATCTGCTTAGATCCCAACCTAGGTCAGAAAAAAGAAACTAGATAGAAGTATGAAACCACGATCGAATTGTGGAATTACCTCATCAGCCATGATTCTCAGGGTGAGCTACCATGAGGACGTGATTTAGGTCCACGGTGGTGGTTAATAGGTGGGAGGTAGAATGATGATAGTTTTGGGGTACTTATGTTGTGGTAGACATGGTGATATTTATAGAGAATAAACAATTGCAAATACTCTCTCTATTGGTAAATAAAAAGGTGTGGAGGTATCAATTAATGGTCAATGTAGACCATGGTGCCTATTCATGTGGCGATGGAGATGTAGGAAAATTTAAAGTCACCCATTTTTATATCAAACATGAAGTAATTTACTATAGAGATATGACATATACATGGCTATATTTATGGATTATGAAAACATATACAGGTAATAGTTGTTATTGATAAAATTTATTAGCGTCAGTAAAATTGTTTTTCTTGAGAGAATATAGTAGCACTAATTTCGTTGGAGAGGATTTTGTCATTTTAACTAGCATTATGTATGTGATATTTATAGAGAATATATGTTTATCGACAACAAATGGATTTGTTTGTATCAATGAATTTGTTTTATTGATAATATTTTGTGATATTTCATTTTTAGTAGATTTTGACATTTATTTTTCAACATATCTATGCAGTGAGATAAAAATGTTAACTATTCTGAAAATAAGATGGGGATAAAAAATAGTACACGCTATCGATGAGGACCATTTCTATTCTTCACAAACGAGTCTACTAAACATATGCCTCAAAAGTTTTATGAAAATTATTTACAAGAAATTCTTAAATATCTTATGTTAAGAACGACATTCATGGTTAATATTATGAATCATATGACTACAATGAATGCAACATAACTCTGTTGAGGTCATGGACATAACTTAGAAAGATGGGCGTCAAAAGTAAATTAGTTCACTATAAATGTGACCTACACTTGGTCATATTTATTTAGTTTTGACTATATATGTGATGTACACATAAAAGGTAAATTTTCTAATTGTAAATATCACAAACACATAAAAAGTAAGAAAAAATACTACAAATGTTACATACACATAAAGACTTTGGTGTTCGAAAGATGCGACTGAGCTGCTAAGCATGCATATACAAAAAGGCTTGTGTAATGAAGGTGAACAATTTGACTCAAAACATGAGTGATTAATTAACAACCAACACTCAAAACAATCGAGGATCAAACAATTTTGATGCAGAAATATCACATTATTAAGCACCATGCATGACACAATGGCATCCATAGAGTTGATACTTCCACATTACCTACTTGCTGCCACTACCACTAGTATAGTAGCAGTAATCAGAATCAGACACATCCATCTCCTCGAACCATTATCCCTTAGCATTTGCGACCGTCGACAATAAGTTCTTTCACACGGTCTCCTTAACGTTCTTGAGCATGAAAAAGTAGAGCTTCTACATCGATAGCTTTGTCGTATACAGCGAGTTGCACTGCATGAACTTCTCATCATTGCCGCTGGCCCATGCTCGCTTCCTGTTTGGCATTCAATATTGGTTGTACATCTTGGATAGACCACCCTGCATGATCACTAGTCGCTCCTTCTCTAAGCGCGACCTCCGGATGCTTATCTCATCCATGAACCAGATGCGGCTGCTGCCATGCGAAATGTCCTCTAGCTATTGGCTAGAATATCGGGCACTAGGGTACGTTTTGTACAACAATGAGTCCTCAATAAAGCTCTTCTGGATCATCTCAAACTCCTCTTTCGCTGTAATCTTGAGACATTACACACATTTTTAGCATCAGACCATGCACATGCTGAAGTAGTACTTCAAACCTACTTTCGTCTGTCGAATCATCAGAAGTTAGTTAAGGGTGACACATCCACTAGTTTTTTCTTGTATTAGGTTAGACAAACAGATTATATGAATTACGGATCTGAATTTACATGGTTTGGAAATCCGATGAGTTATCTGATGAAGTAAGAATATAAATGTAGATGGTTATGAAATCTAAAGAATGGAAAAATAAAAAGAAATGGCAAGCATGTGTAAAAATTTCTGAAGTTCCATATTGCCAACTTCTCGATGGACCTCCTGTACTTCATACATTTATCCTAATCATAAGGTTGGTTAGCAAAACAAACAAGATTTCCTTGCAATAGCTTGGTGTTTAAATAAATGATAATTTGGGCAGCATATTTGCTGTAGTATGATCAATTGAACCACATAATGGACTGTTACTCCCTTCATTTCAAAATATAGTGCACATTAGCCATGGTAAAATTTTGCAAGCACTGGTCAAAATCTATGGCGCTCATTATGTTCGTGTCAACGGAAGGGGAACCCTATTCCCTTCCGCCTTGGTTCGGAGGCGAGGAGTCGGTGGGTCACAGAGCCACACCTGGCCACCAAAGAACGACAATCCAAAAAGAGTCAGAAGTAGCTGTAACTGCCAACCTCCACAAAAAATTGATGTTCGGACTTAGAACCAAGGAGCACCCAACAACCCTAATGCCACTCTCCCAAAGAACCATACAACCACAGGAGGTCCAATGACGTCACAACACACAAGGCGCCATCACCGCCCAACCCGAGATCGGTTTTGGGATTTTGCTAGAGATCTGCGTCAGGGTGGCAAGGAAAGACCTCAATGGGGCCTCTAGGGAGAAAACTAACATGCACACACACACACACACACATGCACACACACACACAATTGTGTCGTATTGTCCAGAGAACCAACCAAGGATTTCTCTAGGCTCGATCTTACACCACAAATCCCCAATAGCACCTGATCAACCGACAAGGCTGCAAGTTAGACAAGGCAGGTGTGGGGGTGAATGAGTTGAGGAGGATATGATCTTGACCTTCTAATCTGTAGGAAGGGGGAACATCTGGGTCGAGACGACAACCAACCAAATCCAAGCCACTCGCGTAGCAAAGGTAGTCATCTAGCACATCTGACGCATGCTACCTTGCCATCTTGGGTGCCTCCTAGGTGTCATGGGTTGTCTACAAGGGAATGAAGCGGCAAAATCCTCACCATGACCTTCATCGCCAAGCACACAAGCTTGCCCGATGAACACCTCTGGTGGCAACATGAAAGGGAGAGCGTGGAGGGGGTGGAAGCACTGGGGAAACCCTAGTCGCCTCAGAGTCCCCGGATTCATTATAATTATAGGAAAAAGGTCAAAGCCAGGCACAAAGTTGTATCTGAATATCAAGAGGCCTTGGGAGAAAAATGTGAGGCCACAAAATAACCCAAGGACATCACTAGAAAGCACCGCAACCTGAACTCAAAAATCCCTCAAGAATTTTGTTGCATTCATTTCTATAGTTGAACATTTTCTTTAGAGAGAAAGAGGATCCTATTATTAGTCACCCTAGAAATAATAGGTTTTGACATAAATTTTCTTAGATCCCGACCTAGGCCAGAAGAGAGAAACTAAAAGGAAGAATGAAATCACAATCGAATTATTGAATTACCTCATGAGCCATGATTCCTGGGGTGAACTTCCTTGAGGACGTGATTTAGGTCCACGGTGGTGGTTAATAGGTGGGAGGTAGAATGATTGTAGTTTGGGGGTACTTATGTTGAGGTAGATAAGATTATATTTGTAGAGAATGAAAGAAGTACAATTGCAAACACTCCCTGTATTGGTAAATAAAAAGAGTGTGGAGGTATCAATTAATGGTCAATGCAAATGATGTTGTCTATCCATGAGGCCATGGAGATGTAGGCAAGTTCTAAATTCACCCATTTCAGATCAAACGGGAAGTAATATACTATAGAGATATGACGTATTCATGGCTACATTTACGGTTTATGCAAACATATACATGTAATAGTTGTTTTTGAAAAATTTATTAGCGTCAGTCAAATTGTTTTTATTGAGATAATATAGTAGCACTAATTTTGTTGGAGAGGATTTCGTCATTTTAACTAGCATTATGTATGTGATCAGATATATGTTTATCAACAATAAATGGATTTTTTGGTATCAATGGATTGGTTTTATTGATAATATTTTGTGCTATTCCATTTTTGGTAGATTTTGACCTTTATTTTGTAACAAATCTATGCGGTGAGATAAAAATGTTAACTATTCTAAAAAAAAGATGGACATAAAAAATAGTACACGCTAACGATGAGGACCTTTTCTATTCTTCACAAATGAGTCTACTAGTCATATGCCTCGAAAGTTTTACGAAAAAATCTACAAGAAATGCTTAAATATCTTATGTTAAGAACAACATTCATGGTTAAGATTATGAATCATAAGACTACAATGAATGCAACATAACTCTGTTGAGGTCACGGACATAACTTAGAAAGATGGACATCAAAATATAATTAGTTCACTATAAATGTGACATACACTTGGTCATATTTTTCTAAGTTTTGACTATATATGTGATGTACACATAAAAGGTAAATTTTCTAATTGTAAATATCACAAATAGATAAAAAGTAGAAAAAATACTATAAATGTTACATACACATAAAGACTTTGGTGTTCGAAAGATGCGACTGAGCTCCTGAGCATGCATATACAAAAAGGCATGTGTAATGAAGGTGAACAATTTGATTCGAAACATGAGTGATTAATTAACAACCAACACTCAAAACAATCGAGAATCAACCAATGTGATGTAGAAATATCACATTATTAAGCACCATACATGACACATCAACATTGATAGAGTTGATACTTCGACATTACCTACTTGCTGCCACTGCCACTAGTATAGTAGCAGTAATGAGAATCAGACACATCCATCTCCTCGAACCATTATCTCTTAGCCTTTGTGGCCGTCGACAATAAGTTCTTTCACATGGTCTCCTTAACGTTCTTGAGCATGACAAAGTAGAGATTCAACATCGACAACTTTGTCGTATACAACGAGTTGTCCTGCATGAACTTCTCATCGTTGCCGCCGGCCCATGCTCGCTTCCTGTTTGGCAGCCAATATAGGTTGTACATCTTGGATAGGCCACCCTACATGATCACTAGTTGCACCATCTCTAAGCGCGATCTCGGTATGCTTGCCTCATCCATGGCCCAGATACGGTTGATGTCATGCGAAATGTCATCTAGCTATTGGCCAGAATGTCGGGCACTAGGGTACGTGCCGCACAACAACGATTCCTCGACAAAGCTCTTCTGGATCGTGTCAAACTCCTCTTTTGCTAGAATCTTGAGATATTACACCCATTTTTAGCATCGTACCATGCAAATGCTGAAGTAGTACTTCAAACCTACTTTCGTCTGTCAAATCATCGGAAGTTAGTTAAGGGTGACACATGCACTAGTTGTTTCTTATACCAGGTTTGAAAAACAGATTATATGAAGTACAGATTTGAATTTACATTGTTTGGAAATCTGATGAGATATCTGGTGAAGTAAAATATCAATGTAGATGGTTATGAAATCTAAAGAACGGAAAAACAAAAAGAAATGGCAAGCACGTGTAGAAATTTCTCAAGTTCCATATTGCCAACTTCTCGACAGACCTCCTGTACTTCATACATTTATCCTAATCATAAGGCTGGTTAGTAAAACAAACAAGATTTCCTTGCAATAGCTTGGTATTTAAATAAATGATAATTTGGGCAGCATATTTTTTGTAGTAAGATCAATTGAACAACATAATGAACTGTTACTCCCTTCATTTGTAAATATAGTGCACATTAGCCATAGTAAAATTTTGCAAGCATTGGTCAAAATCTAGGGCGCTCATTATGTTTGTGTCAACGGTAGGGGAACCCTATCACCTTCCGCCTTGGTTTAGAGGCGAGGAGTCGGTGGGTCACAGCCACACACCTGGCCACCAAAGAACAGCAATCCAAAAAGAGTCAGAAGTAGCTGTAACTGCCAACCTCCACAAAAAATGGATGTTCGGACTCAGAACCGAGGAGCACCCAACAACCCTAGTGCCACTCTACCAAAGAACCATACATCCGCAGGAGGTCCAATGAGGTCACAACACACAAAACGCCATCGCCGCCCAACCCGAGACCGGTTTTGGGATTTAGGTAGAGCTCCGTGTCAGGGTGGCAAGGAGAGACCTCAATGGTGCCTCTAGGGAGAAAACTAACACACACACACACACACACACACACAAACACACACACACACACACACACTCACACACACACACAATTGTGTCGTAGTGTCCAGAGAACCAACCAAGGATTTCTCTAGGATCGAGCTTACACCACCAACGCCCGCTAGCACCTGATCAAACGACAAGGCTGCAAGAGAGACAAGGCAGGTGTGGGGGCGAATGAGTTGAGGAGGATATGATCTTGACCTTCTAATCTAGAGGGGAAGGGGGGAAATCTGGGTCGAGACCACAACCAACCAAATCCTAGCCACTCGTGTAGCAAAGGTAGCCGCCTAGCATATCCGACGCACGCTACCTTGCCATCTAGGGTGCCTCCTAGGTGTCATGGGTTGTCTACAAGGGAATGAAGCGGCAAAATCCTCACCACGGCCTTCATCACCAAGCACACAAGCTTTCCTGATGAACACCTCTGGTGGCAACATGAGAGGGAGAGCGTGGAGGGGATGGCAGTGCTGGGGAAACCCTAGTCGCCTCAGAGTCCCCGGATTCATTAGAATGATAGGAAAAAACTCAAAGCCAACCAGGCACAAAGTTGTATCAAAATATCAAGAGGCCTTGGGAGAAAAATGTGAGGGCCCTCAAAATATCCCAAGGACATCCACTAGCAAGAGCTCAATCTGAACTCAAAAATCACTTGAGAAATTTTTTGCGTTCATTTCTATAGTTGATCCACTTTCTTCAGAGAGAAAGAGGATCCTATTATTAGTCACCCTAGGCCTAGGACAGAAGAGAGAAACTAAAAAGAAGAACAAAATCACAATCGAATTATGGAATTACCTCATCAACCATGATTCCTGGGGTGAACTTCCTTGAGGACGTGATTTAGGTCCACGGTGGTGGTTAATAGGTGGGAGGTAGAACGATGGTAGCTTGGGGGTACTTATGTTAAGGTAGATAAGGTGATATTTGTAGAGAATGAAAGAAGTACAATTGCAAACACTCTCTGTATTGGTAAATAAAAAGAGTGTGGATGTATCAATTAATGGTCAATGTAAACGATGGTGTCTATTCATGAGGCGATGGAGATGTAGGAAAATTCTAAATTCACCCATTTTTAGATCAAACGGGAAGTAATTTACTATAGAGATATGACCGATTCATGGCTATATTTACGGTTTATGCAAACATATACTATAATAGTTGTTTTTGAACAAATTTATTAGGATCAGTCAAATTGTTTTTATTGAGATAATATAGTAGCACTAATTTCGTTGGAGAGGATTTCGTCATTTTAACTAGCATTATGTATGTGAACAGATATATGTTTATCGACAACAAATGGATTTGTTGGTATCATTGAATTGGTTTTATGGATAATATTTTCTGCTATTTCATTTTTTGTAGATTTTGACATTTATTTTGTAACAAATCTATGCGCTGAGATAAAAATGTTAACTATTCTGAAAAAAAGATGGGCATAAAAAATAGTACACACTATTGATGAGGACATTTTCTATTCTTCACAAACGAGTCTACTAGACATATGCCTCGAAAGTTTTACGAAACAAATCTACAAGAAATGCTTAAATATCTTATGTTAAGAACGACATTCATGGTTAAGTTTATGAATCATATGACTACAATGCATGCAACATAACTCTGCTGAGGTCACGGATATAACTTAGAGAGATGGACATCAAAAGTAAATTAGTTCACTATAAATGTGACATACACTTGGTCATATTTATTTAGTTTTGACTATATATGTGATGTACACATAAAAGGTAAATTTGCTAATTGTAAATATCACAAACACATAAAAAGTGAAAAAAATACTATAAATGTTACATACACAGAAAGACTTTGGTGTTTGAAAGATGCGACTGAGCTCCTAAGCATGCATATACAAAAAGGCATGTGTAAGGAAGGTGAACAATTTTTCTCAAAACATGAGTGATTAAATAACAACCAACACTCAAAACAATCCAGGATCAAATAATGTGATGTAGAAATATCACCTTATTAAGCACCATGCATGATACATCAGCATCCATATAGTTGATACTTCCACATTACCTACTTGCTGCCACTGCCATTAGTATAGTACAAATAATCAGAATCAGACACATCCATCTCCTAGAACCATTATCTCTTAGCCTTTGCGGCCGTCGACAATAAGTTCTTTCACATGGTCTCCTTAACGTTCTTGAGCATGACAAAGTAGAGCTTCGACATTGATAGCTTTGTCGTATATAGCGAGTTATCCTGCATGAACTTCTCATCATTGCCGCCGGCCCACGCTCACTTCCTGTTTGGCAGCCAATATTGGTTGTACATCTTGGATAGGCCACCCCGCATGATCACCAGTTGCTCCATCTCTAAGCACGACCTTGGGATGCTTGTCTCATCCATGACCCAGATGTGTTTGCTGCCATGCAAAATGTCCTCTAACTATTGGCCAGAATGTCGGGCACTAGGGTATGTGTCGTACAACAATGAGTCCTCGACAAAACTCTTCCGTATCATCTCAAACTCCTCTTTCGCTGGAATCTTGAGACATTACACACATCCGTAGCACCGGACCATGCACATGCTGAAGTAGTACTTCAAACCTACTTTCGTCTGTCAAATCATCACAAGTTAGTTAAGGGTGACACATGCACTAGTTTTTTCTTGTAACGGGTAAGACAAACAGATTATATGAAATACGGA
The DNA here is from genome assembly GCF_018294505.1 of Triticum aestivum. NCBI lineage: Eukaryota > Viridiplantae > Streptophyta > Magnoliopsida > Poales > Poaceae > Triticum > Triticum aestivum. Next base: position 467,557,155 of record NC_057795.1, on the reverse strand, counting down.
TTTGAATTTACATGGTTTGGAAATCTGATGAGTTACCTAATGAAGTAAGAATATCAATGTAGATGGTTATGAAATCTAAAGAACAGAAAAACAAAAAGAAATGGCAAGCACGTGTAGAAATTTTTCAAGTTCCATATTGCCAACTTCTCGACAGACCTCCGGTACTTCATACATTTATCCTAATCATAAGGCTGGTTAGTAAAACAAACAAGATTTCCTTGCAATAGCTTGGTGTTTAAATAAATGATAATTCGGGCAGCATATTTGTTGTAGTATGATCAATTGAACAACATAATGAACTGTTACTCCCTTCAGTTCTAAATATAGTGCACATTAGCCATGGTAAAATTTTGCAAGCATTGGTTAAAAACTATGGCGCACATTATGTTTGTTTCAACGGTAGGGGAACCCTATCCCCTTCCACCTTGGTCCGGAGGCGAGGAGTCAGTGGGTCACAACCACACACCTGGCCACCAAAGAACAATAATCCAAAAAGAGTCAGAACTAGCTATAACTGCCAACCTCCAGAAAAAATTGATGTTCGGAGTCAGAACTGAGGAGCACCCAACAACCCCAGTGCCACTCTCCCAAAGAACCATACATCCACGGAGGTCCAATGAGGTCACAACACACAAGGCGCCATCGCCGCCTAACCCAAGATCGGTTTTGGGATTTTGCTAGGGCTCTGGGTCAGGTTGGAGAGGAGAGACCTCAATGGTGCCTTTAGGGAGAAAATTAACACAGAAAGATACAGAGACACACACACACACACACAATCATGTCGCAGTGTCTAGAGAACTAACCAACGATTTCTCTTGACTCGAGCTTACACCGCCAACCCATTAGCACCTGATCAACTGACCAAGGCTATAAGATAGACAAGGCAGGTATTGGGGCGAATGAGCTGAGGAGGATATGATCTATACCTTCTAATCTAGAGGGGAAGGGGGAAAATAAGGGTCGAGAGCACAACCAACCGAATCCGAGCCACTTGTGTAGAAAAGGTAGCCGTCTAGCACATCCGATGCATGCTACCTTGCCATCTAGGGTGCCTCCTAGGTGTGCCAGGTTGTCTCCAAGGGAATGAAGCGGCAAAATCCTCACCACGATCTTCATCACCAAGCACGCAAGCTTGCCCGATGAACACCTCCGGTGGCAACATGAGAGGGAGTGGGTGGCAGTCTTGGGGAAATCGTAGTCGCCGTAGAGTCCCCGTATTCATTAGAATGATAGAAAAAAGCTCGAAGCCAACTAGGCACAAAGTTGTATCAAAATATCAAGAGGCCCTAGGAGAAAAATGTGAGGGCCCTCAAAACATCCCAAGGACATCCACAACCAAGTAGCGCAGCCAGAACTCAAAAATCTCTCGAGAAATTTGTCGCATTCATTTATATAGTTGATCCATTTTATTTAGAGAGAAAGATGATCCTATTGTTTGCCACCCTAGAAAGAATAGGTTTTGACATAAATCTGCTTAGATCCGCACATAGTTCAGAAGAAAGAAACTAGATAGAAGAATGAAACCACGATCGAATTGTGGAATTACCTCATCAGCCATGATTCTCAGGGTGACCTACCTTGAGGACGTGATTTATGTCCACGGTGGTGGTTAATAGGTGGGAGGTAGAATGATGATATTTTGGGGGTACTTATGTTGTGGTAGATAAGGTGATATTTATAGAGAATGAACGAAGCACAATTGCAAATACTCTCTCTAGTGGTAAATAAAAACTGTGGAGGTATCAATTGATGGTCAATGTAGACCATGGTGTCTATTCATGCAGCGATGGAGATGTAGGCAAATTTAAATTCACCCATTTTTATATCAAACGTGAAGTAATTTACTATAGATATATGACATATACATGGCTATATTTATGGGTTATGCAAACATATGCAGGTAATAGTTGTTATTGATTAAATTTATTAGCGTCAGTCAAATTGTTTTCCTCGAGAGTATAGTACCACTAATTTCATTGGAGCGGATTTTGTCATTTTAACTAGCATTATGTATGTGATGAGATATATGTTTATGGACAACAAATGGATTTGTTTGTATCAATAAATTTTTTTTATTGATAATATTTTGTGCTATTTCATTTTTAGTAGATTTTAACATTTATTTTTCAACATATCTATGCAGTGAGATAAAAATGTTAACTATTCTAAAAAGAAGATGGGGATAAAAAATAGTACACGCTATCGACGAGGACCATTTATATTCTTCACAAATGAGTCTACTAAACATATGCCTCAAAAGTTTGATGAAAAAATCTACAAGAAATGCTTAAATGTCTTATGTTAAGAACGGCATTCATGGTTAAGATTATGAATCATTTGACTACAATGAATGCAACATAACTCTGTTGAGGTTACGGTCATAACTTAGAAAGATGGACATGAAAAGTAAATTAGTTCACTATAAATGTGACATACACTTGGTCATATTTACTTAGTTTTGACTATATATGTGGTGTACACATAAAAGGTAAATTTGCTAATTGTAAATATCACAAACACATAAAAAGTGAAAATAAATACTATAAATGTTACATACAAATAAAGACTTTGGTGTTCATAAGATGCGACTAAGCTCCTGAGCATGCATATACAAAAAGGCATGTGTAATGAAGGTGAACAATTTGATTCAAAACATGACTGATTAATTAACAACCCACACTCAAAACAATAAAGGATCAAACAATGTGATGCAGAAATATCAAATTATTAAGCACCATGCATGACACATCGGCATCCATAGAGTTGATACTTCCAAATTACCTATTAGCTGCGACTGCCACTAGTATAGTAGCAGTAATCAGAATCCGACACATACATCTCCTCGAACCATTATCTCCTAGCCTTTGCAGCCATCGATAACAAGTTATTTCATATGGTCTCCTTAACATTCTTGAGAATGACAAAGTAGAGCTTTGAAGTCGATAGCTTTGTTGTATATAGTGAGTTGTCCTGCATGAACTTCTCATCATTGCCGCCGGCCCACGCTCGCTTGATGTTTGGTAGCAAGTATTGGTTGTACATCTTGGATAGGCCACCCTGCATGATCAACAGTCTCTCCATTTCTAGGCGTGGCCACGGGATGCTTGTCTTATCCATGCGAAATGTCCTCTCGCTATTGCCCGGAGTGTCGGGCACTAGGTTATGTGTCGTACAGAAATGAGTCCTCGACAATTAAAGCTCTTGCGGATCGTCTCAAACTCCTCTTTTGCTGGAATCTTGAGACATTTCACAGATTTGTAGCATCGGACCTTGTTTCATCTGTCAACTCATTAGAAGTTAGTTAAGGGTGACACGTGCACTTGTTGTTTCTTGAATCAGGTAAGACAAACAGATTATATGAAGTGTGGATTTGAATTTACATGGTTTGGAAATCTGATGAGTTATCCGATGAAGTAATAATATCAAATTAGATGGTTATGAAATCTATAGAACAGAAAAAATAAGAAGAAATAGCAAAGCACGCGTAGAATTTTCTGAAGTTCCATATTGCCAACTTGTCGACAGACCTCCTGTACTTCCTCCATTTATCCTAATCATCAGACTCGTTAGTAAACAAACAAGATTTCCTTGCAATAGCTTGATGTTTAAAAAAATTATATTTCGAGCAGCATATTTGTTGTAGTATGATAAATTGAACCACATGTGAACTGTTACTCCCTTCACTTCAAAATATAGTGCACATTAGCCATGGTAAAACTTTGCAAGCATTGGTCAAAATCTATGGCACTCATTATGTTCGTGTCAACGGTTGGGGAACCCTATCCACTTCCGCCTTGGTCTGGAGGCGAGGAGCTGGTGGGTCACAACCACACACCTGGCCACCAAAGAACAACAATCCAAAAAGAGTCAGAACTATCTGTAACTGCCAACCTCCACAAAAAATTGATGTTCGGACTCAGAACTGAGGAGCACCCAACAACCCCAGTGCCACTTTGCCAAAGAACCATACATCCACGAGAGGTCCAATGAGGTCAAAACACACAAGGCGCCATTGCCACCCAACCTGAGACCGGTTTTGGTATTTTTCTAGAGCTTTGGGTTGGAGTGGAGAGGAGAGACCTCAATGGTCCCTCTAGGGAGAAAATTAATGTACGCACACACACACACACACACAATCTTGTCGCAGTGTCCACAGAACCAACCAAGGATTTCTGTAGACTTGACCTTACACCACCAACCCCCGCTAGCACCTGATCAACCGACCAAGGATTCAAGATAGAAAAGGCGGGTTTAGGGGCGAATGAGTTGACGAGGATATGATATTGACCTTCTAATCTGGACGGGAAGGGGGAAATCTGGGTCGAGACCACAACCAACCAAACCCTAGACACTCATGTAGAAAAGGAAGTCGTCTAGCACATCCAACGCACGCTACCTTTCCATCTAGGGTGCCTCCTAGGTGTCTTGGGTGGTCTGCAAGGGAATGAAGCAGCAAAAACCTCACCATGACCTTCATCAACAAGCATGCAAGCTTGCCCAATGAACACCTCCGATGGCAACATTTGAGGGAGATCAGGGTGGAGGGGTGGTAGTGTTGGGGAAACCCTAGTCGCCTCAGTCCCCGGATTCATTGGAATGATAGGAAAAAGCTCAAAGCCAACTAGGCACAAAGTTGTATCAAAATAGCAAGAGGCCTTGGGAGAAAAATGTGAGGGCCCCCAAAACATCCCAAGGACATCCACTAGCAAGCAGCGCAGTCTGAACTCAAAAATCTCTCAAGAAATTTGTTGCATTCATTTCTATAGTTTATCCATTTCCTTTAGGGAGAAAGATGATCCTATTATTAGTAACCCTAGAAAGAATAGGTTTTGACATTAATCTGCTTAGATCTTGACCTAGGTCAGAAGAAAGAAACTAGAAAGAAGAATGCAACCACAATCGAAGTGTGGAATTACCTAATCAACCATGATTCCTGGGGTGAGCTGCCTTGAGGACGTGATTTAGGTCCACAGTGGTAGTTAATACGTGGGAGGTAGAATGATGATAGTTTGGGGGTAATTATGTTGAGGTAGATAAGGTGATATTTATAGAGAATGAAAGAATCACAATTGCAAATACTCTCTATATTGGTAAATAAAAAGGTCTGGAGGTATCAATTAATGGTCAATGTAAACCATGGTGTCTATTCATGCGCGATGGAAATGTAGGCAAATTCTAAATTCACCCATTTTTAGATCAAACGGGAATTAATTTACTATAGAGATATGACCGATACATGGCTATATTTATGGGTTATGCAAACATATACAGGTAATAGTTGTTTTTGATAAAATTTATTAGCATCTGTCAAATTGTTTTTCTTGAGAGAATATAGTAGCCCTAATTTCGTTGGAGTGGAGTTCGTCATTTTAACTAGCATTATGTATGTGATGAGATACATGTTTATCGACAACAAATGGGTTTGTTGGCATCAATGAATTGGTTTTATTGATAATATTTTGTGCTATTTCATTTTTAGTAGAGTTTGACATTTATTTTGCAACAAATCTATGCGGTGAGATAAAAATGTTAACTATTCAGAAAAGAAGATGGGGATCAAAAATAGTACATGCTATCGATGAGGACCTTTTCTATTCTTCACAAATGTGTCTACTAGACATGTACCTCCAAAGTTTAATGAAAAAAGTCTACAAGAAAAGCTTAAATATCTTATGTTAAGAATGACATTCATGGTTAAGATTATGAATCATATGACTACAATGAATGCAACATAACTCTATGGAGGTCACGGACATAACTTAAAAAGATGGACATCAAAAGTAAATTAGTTCACTGTAAATGTGACATACACTTGGTCCTATTTATTTAGTTTTGACTATATATGTGGTGTACACATAAAAGGTAAATTTGGTAATTGTATATATCACAAACACATAAAAAGTAAAAAAATACTATAAATTTTACATACACATAAAGAGTTTGGTGATCGAAAGATGCGACTAAGCTCCTGAGCATGCATTTACAAAAAGGCATGTGTAATGAAGGTGAACAATTTGATTCAAAACATGAGTGATTAATGAACAACCCACACTCAAAACAATCGAGTATCAAACAATGTCATGCAGAAATATCACATTATTAAGCACCATGCATGACACATCGATATCCATAGAGTTGATACTTCCACATTACCTACTTGCTGCCACTGCCACTGGTGTATAGCAGTAATCACAATCCGACACAACCATCTCCTTGAACCATTATCTCTTAGCCTTTGCACCCGCCGATAGTATGTTCTTTCACACCATCTCCTTACACTACTAGGGAGAACCTTATCCACAGAAGCTTACCAGTAGCGTTGGTCAAAAAAATGCGCTACTGCTACCTTCCAGTAGTGCGGTGTATAGAAGCCCGCTACTACTATATAAGTAGCAGTAGCGTGAACAAGATAAAAAAGCGCTACTACTATAACTGCCACATCGTTGCCGGCAGGCTAGATATAATAGTAGCGCTGGTATACAACCAACGCTACTGCTATTGGTCTTAGCAGTAGCTCTCTTCCTGGCACCAGCTACTGCTATCGGTGCCTTATCCGCAAATTTTCCTCCCCCGCACCCGACCATCTTCTTCCTCCCCTCACTCCCCGCTGCCTCACTCCTCCGCCGTTGTCGCCACCGCATTGCCGCCGCCGTCCTTCCTCCTCCTCCCTCGGTATGTCCTCCTCCCTCCTCTCCCTCCTCCTCCCACCGCCCCCTCCTGCCTCCTCCTCCGGCCGCCCCCTCCTTCCTCCTCCTCCAGCCAAGCCCTCCATCGGCAGCTCTCC
>NC_057795.1:467519491-467549986 GCF_018294505.1 Triticum aestivum | reverse complement strand
CCTCCTCTCTCCTCCCTCCTCCTCCTCCCTCCTCCCACCCCTCCTCCCTCCATCTCTCCTAAACCCTGAACTCTTTTTTACTGTTCTCATATAATGTAGTTTTTCTACTGTTTTTTAGTAAGTGTTTAATAGAATTAGTAAGAAAAATAATTATTTTTATTTACAGTAAGTGCTTAGTTGAAATATTTGAATTAATAGAACTGGTTTAATTTTAGTAAGAAAATTTAGGTATATGAGATTTGATGATCTAATTAAAATATTACTGTAGAACTAGTTTATTTTTAGTAAGAAAATTAATAGAACTAGTTTATTTTTAGTTAGTGCTTAGTCGAACTACTTGAATTAATAGAACTAGTTGAAATGTCATTATCACTTTGTGATCAAAGAATTCTATATGAGATTTGATGATCTAATTAACATTTTACTTGGTGGAATATGTAGGCTTTGTAGAGTCGTGTCTCCTTGAAGTGATCGTCATCCGAGCTACCTCTACTTCCTCTACACCTGAGTTGGTGAGATAAAAGCCCACCTCCTCCTTCTCCACTCCTCGATGTTGAATAGAGTAGAACTAGGGTATTTAGTTATGCTTCTTAACCAAATGAAATGTTCGGGTTATAAGATATATTGAAATGCTTTTATCAATATTGAACCACTGAAATGCAATGAGCACCATTTTATGCTCATGTGTGAAGTGTTGATTCATTTCCAAGTGGCCTATGCTTTGCCGGAGAGTTGATTCATTTCCGCTACGGCAAATTTCAGGCGCTCGATATGTCCTTTTTTAGCAAAGATCATGCCGGATTTTTCCGAGAATTTAAGCATGACTTGTGGTAGAATATGTAGGAAACATCGAGCGCCCCGGATTTTCTAGAAAGATAACTAAACGACATTTCGAGTTGAATTTAAGTCTGTCGGGACTCCACCATATATGAGAGAAGAAGAATGCCGACTATTGTCATGGGGGTCGTTTTTCCTTCTTCTCCTTGTGCTAGACCTTTGTTATGCACTAGGGGAAGGCGGAATAACAACCATCACCGACGTGTCCACCATATATGAGAGAGGATGAAGAATCCCGATTGTTGTCATGGGGGTCGTTTCTCCTTCTGCTAGACCTTTGTTATGCAGAAGGAGGAGTAACTACCATCACCGACAGTCGCAAATGTGAGAGAGGAATCAATGAGGGAGGGTCTCCACCATATATGAGAGGACAAAGAATCTCGACTGTTGTCGTGGGGGTCACTTCTCCTTCGTTCCCATGTGCTAGACATTTTGGTGTAATGCACTTGGGAACGAAAGGAGGAGCGACCATCACCAACGGTCGAATGTATACACCATGTGAGCTGAGAGTTTTCAAGAAAAGACTCCACAGATCGATAGTCAACCCATGATGAATAGTAATGATATAATTTAGTTTTTGTAGTAGATATTTTTAATTGTACAAGTTTAATCTGTGAATTATGAACATAGGAAATGTCGTCAATGTCATCGTCGGACGACGAAAGTCTCCCGGCGGAGTGCGACTGGTGCGACAACGACCGGGGTCTATGCGACCGGTCTCACCTTGTAGAAGGTCGGCGCTTCAGCATTAAGCTCTAGGAGACCTTCAATGTTGAAATGGTACGCAACGACGACAAGTGTTTTTTCGTAATTAAGCATGACTTCTGCTTCTTCAATGTGTAATTTTCGTCTTTTACAATTTGACTAGCTTATCCCATGCCATGCAAGACACTATGTCTTGGAGAGGATGTATTTTGAAGATCATGAAAGTATGGAAACAAAGATAATTCACCTAAGGACCCATCATGGTATGGATTTTGATGTAAATATATACAATTCTGAGAGCGTAAGTGTTGGGGATATAACTATTAGTATAACCCGCCCAGGAGGGGCCAGGTTATACCTATGGCGATTCATCATCTGAAGCCCATGAGGATATTGAAGATGACGGTTCAAGATAAGGGCCCAAGGCCCAAATGCGACTTAAAGTCCGTAGGGGTAAACCGCCATATATGTAAAGACTTGTATTGTAAGGCATGTAAAGATAGTCACCGAGCCGGACATGTTATCTCTGAGCCGGCCGGGACTCCGTGAGCTAGCGGGCGTCAACCTGTGTATATAAAGGGACGGCCCGACGGCAGGTTAGAACAAGAAACAATAGATCGAAAGCTAGGTCAAGCGGATTCGCTCCCTGGTAATCGAGACATAAGCAATACCACCTCAAACTAGATTAGGCATTTACCTTCACTGCAAGGGGCCGACCCAGTATAAACTCTTGTGTCCTTTGTCCCATTTAACCCTTTAAGGTACCTAGTTGCGATGGCTCCACAACTAAGTCCTTTTGCTAGGACATCTGTCGTGACCTTTCCACGACAGTTGGCGCCCACTATGGGGCCAGCGGACGGTGGTTTTGAGTTCTTGAAGGGCAACTTCGAAGGGCTCAAGGGATACGCTATGGGCCGGATGACCAAGAGTCGTCGCGGCAAGCTCTACATCGACGATGCAGGCTGGGGCCCTGAGGCCGACTCAATTGAGTACGAGTACCGGGTCCCCTTCGGTGGAATCCATGTCTTCATCCGCAAGATCGGCGAGCCGGGCCCTGAGCTGGACATCTGCACCGACATCATCGAGACAGCTCAGCGTGCGAGACCCACCCGAGCTCAGCCGATCGTGAAGCGTGCCTTCATGGGATGCATCCATGGAGTGGAATTTGATGAAGGATCTATGTCTGGCGGTGAGACGGCCATCTATTCTGATGGTGAGTCATCCACGGGCGAGACTACTTTGTTGTATCAACTGCAAGATGGTGGGCTTGGGGGCTATTCCGATGGTGGTAGTATTCCAGACCCCTATGAGCCGGCAAACAGAGTCAAAATCTTCATGGCTGGTACCCAGCCTGGGCAAAATTCTTCAACCGCAGCAGCGATGACTTCCGGGTCAGCAGCAGTGACGGCAGCCGGGGCAGGAGGTCCTACGCGCCTGCCGGCTCAGGTTTTGATGGCTCTACTAGATAAATTGACGGCTCTGTTAACAGCCGTGGTCAACCCAGCAAATCAAGCTCAGCATGATGCGGAGGTGGCAAAGTTACGTGATGAGATAGCACTAGCCAAGGAAGACTTGGCGGCAGAGGACATCAAGATAGCCGTGGAACGGGCTGCTCTGGATGCTCAGGCCCAATGGATTCATTCGAAGGCTTTCCAGCTTATGATGGATCAAAACGCTTCAAATGAAGTCATGAGGAGGAGGCACCAGACCCGTCTACCTCCGGTTTACGAGGCTAGAAATATTTTCCGCACGCCTGGTGTGGGGACCAGTAACCTGCCAAAGATAAACCGGGCTGCGGTGCCCGGGGTTGGGATGCCGGTTCAACCACACGTGACGGAACACCCTCGTTCGAATACCGCTCCACCTCAACATGTACCGACACCACCAGGTCATTATTCTAATCCTTTGTAGAACATGATTGCTGCGGCGGCACGATTGGCGGCTCTCCTGGTGGACGGCGACTCTCCAACGACGGTTGAAACACGAAGGTCCAAGAACTTCTTCAGACAGCATTGGCGCAGCAGGAGGCATATTCTTGTAGTCGAGATAGGATTCATTCGACCCCTCGCCCAAGCCAGAGTTATAGCAGGCACATGGACTCACCAGCCGTTTCAAGCAACGCCAAACACCGTGACCAGCCACGTGGGCATGACCCGGCACGTGATGGAGCTCTTAACTTGGTTGATTAGGACAGAGTGCGTCAAGAAGCTGAGCAGGCGGCTCAGCGGGCGTCTCAACAGCCCCTTCCGGCTTATCTGACGACTTCGGTTGAGGCAGGCGTGACCTCTAGGTCTACAGGTGTACCTTGTTTGTTGTGGGCTCTGCGTAATGAGCGTTTTCCGAAGGATTTCAAAGGACCTCGAAAGGTGCCTACACAACCGATTTACTCCCTGAGGCATGGATTGAAAGTTATGAGATGGCCATGGAATTAATGGAAGTCAGTGACGCTGCGTGTGCCAAGTACTTCACCATGATGCTGGATGGAATGGCCCGCACTTGGCTAAAGGGGCTGCCGGCTAATTCCATCAGGTCATGGGCTGAGTTAAAGGCCTGGTTTATTCAGAACTTTAAGGACACATGCAAGGAGCCCATGTCGATTGTGGACTTGGCTACTTGCGCCTAAGAGGAGGGTGAATCAATGACCCATTGGGTGCGCCGGGTCAAAGCTATCATACATTCATCTGATAACATGAATGTCGGTTCTGCGGTCTTAATGTTGGAGAAAAATTGTCGTTTTTTGCCTCTTAAACAGAAGTTGGGGCGGCTCAAGCGCGATTGTAATGATATGGGGCAGCTGATGGCGGCTCTCATCAAATATGCCGACTCTGATAGTACCAAGGACCCAGAATCTGACGATGAAAATATAGGGAAGGGAAAGAAGAACGGCAACACCAAGGATCAGCAGCATAACCCGGCGAATCAGGGGGGCAACGGTAAACGCAAGGCTGATGGTAGCTCGGAGTTTGTGGCTAACACCAATGCACAGGGCAATAATCAGCATCATAAGGGGAGGCCGCCTCCTCGGAACAGTGGACCAGGTCCTAATCTTGAGCAGTTGCTTAACAAGCCCTGTCCAAAGCATGGCACGCAGGAGAAACCAGCTACTCACCTTTGGAAGGATTGTTCAATTATGAAGGCTTTCAAAAATTCTAACTCATTTCACAGCAATCATGGGCTAGGCGGTGGCTCTGGTGGCGGCGGTTCTCATGGCCCAGGGTATGGAGGCGACGGTTCTAATTCCGGCTTCCAGGGCCACCAAGGTAATCAAGGTGGTTATAATCAAGGCAATCAGGGTGGTTATAATCAGCAATCCGGCTAGGGGGGTCCGCAGCAGCAGCAATCTGGATTTCAAAGTAATCCAAAGCAGCTGAATAGTGGGGAATATCGTGTTTTCACCACCAGTTTATGCAAGCGGGACCAGAAGCTCCATAAGCGGGCCGTGAACGCCATTGAGCCGGCAGTTCCTCATTACTTGCGATGGTCTGAGCAGCCCATTATGTGGAGTAGATCGGATCACCCTCCTCAGGTTGACAATCCGTGTCACTTAGCCTTGGTGGTGGCGCCGCAAGTTGGTGGATACAAATTCACTAAGGTACTCATGGATGGAGGTAGTAGCATCAACATCCTATATTATGAGACTTTCCGTCGCATGGGGTTAACTGATAAAAATCTTAAGACATCTTCCATGGAGTGGTGACTGGTATGTCGGCATACCCGGTGGGCAAGATTGAGCTGGAGGTGGCCTTTGGAGATGAGCATGATTCCAGGGCTGAGAAGTTAACCTTTGAAGTGGTCAAAATCAGGAGCCCGTACCACGCTCTGTTTGGACGGCTGACTTATGCCAAGTTCATGGCACAACCGTGTTATGTTTACCTACAGCTCAAGATGTCGGGTTATAAAGGGACCATCACAGTGCATGGGAGTCGGAAGATAGAATTGGAGTGTGAAGAAGGTGATGCTGCTTATGCTGAGTTTGTGTGTGCAACAAAGGAATTGAAGTTTTACAAGGACAATGTTGACCCGGTGGATATGACATCCTTGAAAAAGCCAACTATAGAGCATGATCCATTGCTGAAGTTTAACTCGGAGGATGACACCAAGCTGATTGATTTTTTTCCTGACGACTCATCTAAGCAGTTTAGTATCAGTGCTAATTTGGATCCAAAATAGGAAAGCGCTCTCATCGAGTTCATCCATGAGAATGGGGACATCTTTGCATGGAAACCTTCTAACATGCCGGGTGTACCGAGGGAACTCGCTGAGCACACACTCAATATTGATCCAAAATTTAAACCGATCAAGCAATTCCTTCGTTGTTTCAATGAGAGGCGTAAGTTTTTCATCCAGCGTGGTTGGCTAACCCGGTGCTGGTGCTTAAAAATAACGGCACTTGGCGCATGTGTGTGGATTACACAGACTTAAACAAGGCCTGTCCGGCTGATCCTTTTGTCTCCCTCGTATTGATCAAATCATTGATGCTACGGCGGGTTGTGAGCGTTTGAGTTTTTTGGATGCTTATTCTGGTTATCATCAGATCAAGATGGCAGTTAAGGACCAGGAGAAGACAACTTTCATTACTCCTTTTGGAGCCTTCTGCTATGTGTCTATGCATTTTGGGCTCAAGAGTGCCCAAGCAACTTATCAGCGATGTGTGCAGAATTGTCTTCACAGTCAAATTGGGCGCAATGTTCATGCTTATGTGGATGATATCACTACAAAAAAATACACTTCCGTGCTGATACGTGTTTGTCACAGTAGGTCGCGTTTTTCATCATGCACGTACATCCATGACGATTTTATGACAGAATCAAGATAGTCATACATGTGCTATCGTAGAAGTGTTCCATGAGATTACCAAAATTATCATCACGGAAGTGTCCACTTCCATGATGATAAATCGCGCGTCGGAGAAGTGATTTCGTCAAGGGTGACCGACACGTGGCATCCACCGTAACGGAACGCCGTTAAGCTATTGGGTCGGGTTTTGGATCCGATAACCCGTTAACAGCCTCAACCAATGGGGATTTTCCACGTGTAAAATCATCATTGGCTGGAGGAGACACATGTCAAGTCCGCGTTGGCATAGGTGTCACTCATCCAATGGGCGAGACGTGCCTATGATATGTTGACACGTGGACCGGCCCATCAAGTTTAAATGGGCCGGCCCAACTAAAGGCCCACAAGATTTTGTGGACCATAATGGGCCGGCCCAGCTAAAGGCCCACGAGATTGTGTGGACCATAATGGGCCCAAGATTTTGTGGGCCATAATGGGCTGGCCCGGGTAAAGGCCCACAAGATTTTTGTGTGCCATAATGGGCTAGCCCAGGTAAAGGCCCACAAGATTCTTGCGGATCATAATGGGCCGGTCTAGCTAAAGGCCCACGAGATTTCGCCGACATTAATGGGCCAGCCCAGCTGTAGGCCCACAAGATTTTGAGGACCCTAGTAGGTCGGCCCATTAACTGGCTGCCATGTTTTGGGCCAAATGTCGGCCCATATTTGATCCGGTCCATTGATGGCCTACCACGTTCCAGGCCTAATAACGGCCCATATGAGATCCGGCCCGTTAAAAGCCTACCATGTTCTGGGCCAAATTATGGCCCAGATCCGGTCTGGCCCTTTAAGAGGCTTTGGGCTCAATTATGGCCCATATCAGATTCGGCCCGTCAACTAGACGCTATGCTTTTGGGCCCACTTGCTAAAGGCCCATTTAGTACTTCAGCCTGACATTAGTTTTGGCCTGTTAAGGGCTCGTTTAACATTTCGGCCCTATACTAATTTCGGCATGTTAAAAGCCCGTCATATAGTTGGGCCTAACTACGGCCTGGTTTGCATCCGGCCTGCTCGCAGCCGGTATCTGATTGGGCCAAACAAGTATTGAGACAATTTTGGCCTATTAAAAGCCCGTGGTTTGATTCACACAATCATGGGCCGGGGTCCATTTCGGGCCGCTGTCGGCCCGTGAGCTATTCGGCACATTTCAGGCCCAACCTACATCGTGATTGCATGACGGCCTGATTATGTACCGTAATTTTACGGTTTGGCCGGTTTACTGCAAAGACAAGATATATATATACAGTAAAATAACTGCAGCATCGTGAATAAGAAAAAAACTAGACTATACAATAAAGAAATTACGGCATATTACATCCACTGGGCATCAAAGTTCGCCACTATGATAATAAAGCACAAGCAGACAGCAGATTACATACACTGGGCATCAAAGATCGCCACCAGTGCAAATAAACACGTCGACAAAATAATATACAAAATCGACAGTACTTCAATAGAGTTCAAGAAAGGTTAGCCTTGCTGCGGAGCTGCAGCGCAAGCAGCTGAGCAAGATGATGAGACTGCGCTTGTTCAACACTTATATCTTCCTCACTCTGAAAGATAAACAAGCAGATAGATGACAGGTTTTTCATATAGAAGTATCAGTGCTGACAATTCATCACATTTCTTACTGACGAATAAAGTGACACATTTTAAAATTGCATTAACACAATATGGTATTGTTCAGGTCAAGACATGGCAGGAAATGACATTGTGAAGGAGTTAGCAGCTTCACGACACCACTGGATTACAGATCAAGAGCTCATAAGTATCAATGGTTAGTGTGCTATCAATTTATCCCATTTCAGATTGGCAAATAAAGAGACAGTTTAAATAATAGTAGAATGATATGACATTGTTCATAGTTAAGACATTGGAGAATATGACATTGTGCTATACTGGGTAGGTTCACCACACCACTGGATTACGGATGAAGAATAGAAGCATACATGCAGTGCAAAAGAAGATCACTTGCTCTGTATAGTTTAACTTACATGGTATGAAGAAGGAACTTGGTTGTACAACTGAAAACTTAAATTGAGAAGGTCAAACTTTTGTTTATGAACTACATAATAAACTTTAAACATGCAATTTGATGCAAACACCAAAAATAAACAGTTGTTGCAGTCATGCCTAACCAAATATATACAACAAAGTATGAAGGCTTGAGAAGGACAAACTTACATTATTGGTAAAGACAGGCTCTATAAAGGCCTTGTCCATGCTGATGGGGGGCAATTCAAGAAGTCTACCACAGAATCTTCTTCATAAGCATTGCCTTTATTCTACATTTTGGTAAGAGTAAATATAGATGTGATAATATACGAAAAAATAGAGAATATTTCAGATAAGATGAAGAGTGATGCTACATAACCAAGTAGCTATAAATGTAAGTGCAGCGATACAGGCAAAAGGTACAGCCAAGAGCAATGCACAGCTAAACTTCTTCAGTACCAACCTTATGGTAAGAGTAAATATAGATCTGATGTGTAGAAAATGGAGGGCAAAGGAAAATAAGCTGCAGAGTGATGGTACATGAACAACTACCTGTCATGATAAGTACACTGATAAAGGACGGCATGTACTTACAAGAACAATGCAGAGCTAAAAAAAACATTGGCATTGGATATATTCTACACTAATGTAACCATTCATACAGATCAGATAATTTGGAGCGAACAATTGATAAGCAAGCTATCATGCATACTACTGTCATAATGAACCATGTATGTATGCAAGTACAGTGATACAGGACAACAGGTACTAACAAGAGCAAAGCAGCGGGCAACATATTTGCGATATCCTGTCGTTCTTTTCAAACCGAATTCTTCTTCAAGCAGATTTCCTGCAAAAAAGATCCGTAAGGCACATGCGGAAAAGTAGAAGTTCAAATTGTCATGTGATTTCACAGACAGCACCTCATCCTGGGAACGAGACCAGTGCATAACAAGGTTTTTCCATTCAATGTCTTCTAAATTTAGCACAAGAGACTTCACCGGAAATTCGTTTATAGACTTTCCATCAAAGTGTGATTTCCTCAGGTAACACCGATACTGCTGCAATGCTTCCTTGAAAAGCATAAGCAAGCTTTGCTCGTCATGACTATCCAAATTGACCCTCTCCTAGTTACAACAATGTTATGTAAATCATTGATGTGTTCAATCAGCAGAAAACAGGAAAATAATAACCATGAATAATAGCACTTACACGTAAGTTGGACAGGAAGATGTGAAAATGGTGTTTGTCTTCACTATAATATTCCCATGATGGGAATATATGCACGTAGTCCCTAACAACATTGAAAGCATTGTCTTTTAAACTGGGAATAAATGGAATGGGGTTCCAATCTGCAGGAATTGGTCGTCTCTGCAGTCGGGATAGGTCTTCGGCCAGTGGACTTGCTGTACTTTTTGCTGGAGTGGGATTTTTCTGTGGTACGGCTGGTGCTATGGAAAATGAAATCAGTATAACTTTTGTTGGAGTGCAGGTCTTGTGTGGTGGGGCTAGTGGTGTGGCTAGTGAAGTATGGGTACAGTCTGCTGGAGTCGGTCCTACGTTTTGTGTCATTGGTTGTACAGCCAATATAAGTGGGGTGCTCTCTGATTTCTCCGGCACCACCACGTTTTTCAAGGACTTTGCTGGCGCTCCTTCAGGTTCGGCAATCACCCTATTCCTTTTTGATGTATGATGCACAAGAACAGCATTTGAGTGGAAAAACATGGTATGATGACAGATGGAATATGTATTGATAATGGATGGGCATGGCATCTCGACATATATGATGAGTAAACTAAGCAGATGGCGGTGCAACAAAGTAGAAGAAATGCAAGACAACATATGCAAGATACCCGCAATCAATAAAACCTTGCCAAATTAGAACAGGCACCTTGATGGGTGAACAGGACAGGCCATCTGCCTTTGACTCCTCGAGGGTAGAATAGTCATTAGGATCCTATTCTGAACAAGAATCAACAGGTGGGGAGCTTATGAGTTTCATTGCATCCAGAATGGCACTCAATGCCTTGGTGCCAATTTTGTAAGTCATTGTAGTGTTTAGCTTCAAGAGTGCACTGCTGCTAGTGCGACGCAAAGCAGCTACACAGATCATAGTGTAGATATAACAGGGAAAACCGTAAGCATTAGAGTAAAATCAGCAAAGTGGAACTTGCTGGAATATACTCCCTCCGTTCCGAATTACTTGTCGCACGTATGGATGTATCTAGATGTATTTTAGTTTTAGATAAATCCATTTCAGCGACGAGTAATTTGGAATAGAGGGAGTATGTGCTAGTACTACCGATACGGCTAGAAAGGCTTCAGATACCAGCTCTCTTCAACTGAAGGTGCGGTACTGTTAATATCAGTGTAACTCTCAAAGGCGACACAGCTCCCCGCATTTCCTTGCTATTCATATAGGATTCAAGTGGGCATGTCACTACAAATCCTATTCCTATGTTTACAAAATCCTACGAATCAAAGAGGCTCAAAGTGTCCATCACAACCGACCGTATAGACCTCTACACTACAAATATCCCTGCTCATCTTCAGTACAAGGAACATACTGTACTACTATCATACTCCCTCCGTTCCAAAATATAAATCTTCATAGAGATTTCCACTATGGATCACATACAGATGTATCCAGATACATTTTAGAGTGTAGATTCACTCATTTTGCTCCATATGTAGTCCATGGTGGAATCTATACAAAGACTTGTATTTAGGAACGGAGAGAGTACATATTAAAGAAGAACGGAAGTGGAACATGGTAAAGAAGAGCAAGCAGATTTTGGATAATAAAATGTTGGTTGCACAGTGCCCACACATGATGAACCAGAGCGCATTAAGAATGCAACTCCCAGCTGTCTCTCGACCATTTCAGGCGGTTGGATGAAGATCCTACGTCTCCTAACCCTTCTTCTTCCTCATCTCTGATTCTTCCCATACAGAACACCGCACGGGCCGCCAGCTGGACCACCGGCCCCCACCGCCTATGTTCCTCCGCCACCCCCACCCCACCCCCCACCCGCGTCGAGTTTTCTTAGTTCGGCGAGGCCCCACAACCACCCGAGCCCCTTCGTTCGCACCGGCGAACTCCGGCGAGCTCTGCAAAATCGACTGACCCAATTTTGAAATTTAGTCTACTGTGATTTAACTAGTGTGGAATATAAAAGGGGAAAACCATAATCATTGGGAGTATAGTGTTGAGCGTGCCATGGCAGATCTTAAGGTGCAAACCGGACAAAGGCAACTTCGCAACCAAGACAAGAAATTAGAGTAAAGCAGTGGCGATCTATTTTCTTGCTGCGATAAATAAGTTGAGCAGATACCAAAGTGTACCGCCTCTGGTGCGGCGCCATGTACGCATCTGCGGAGAATTTGACGGTGCTGCGGTAGCGATGGCTGTCGGCAGCGTGGAACCAGATCTAGGAGGGTAGACGGTGGCGGTGGGGCGTGGTGTATGAGACGGTCGTAGGAGCGGCGCCGGCAAGGTGGATGACGGCGGGGATGAAGCGAGAGGACGGGATGCAAGGATCTCGGTCCGAAGCCGTGGATGAGAGAGGTCGATCTCTTGTAATGGACAGCGGCGTCGGGGTATCAGCTCCGGCATGGTGGAGGAGGACGGTGGTGGATGGGGTGGCGGACGGCAGCGGACGGAGGAGGGTGGGGTGGAGAGGGTGTTTTGGCGCCCACGGAGTACGAATGGGGAAAAGGAAGGTAGAGAGGAAGGGGGGAAACATTTATTCACGGCGCGCTTGTCTCAAATGCGAGGAAATTTACAAACTTAGCCCCGGTTTCAAATTTCTACTACATCACAGCAATATTAGTCGGTTGGGGATAGGACGGTAATCTCGCATACACCGAATATTTGCCGACGAGACTTTGTTTTTGGCACCCACCGTGTATGAATATGAATTGGGGAGGGAGTCGATTTTGGCCGAGGACACACTGTGTTTTGGTGCCACCGTGTATGAATCCGGGTGAGAGGCGGTTACATCACGTTTGGGTCAAATTATAAACCTACCCCTATCGAAACCTATAGAAATCGAGCAGATAGGATTTGCGTGGCAGGGATAGGCAGTAGTAATTTCCATCTCGCATATTTTGGTTTCGTGTGGTTACTGCGACTTTCCCCGCTTTGTTCAAATTTTGCAGAGTGCACGTTTACCGTGCCAACTCAATTCGAATCCCAGTTGTATTCTATTTTTTCGGGCGGGATCCATTTTCAATTGGAATTACATTCTATATACATCATTTTTTTATATATACTTTCAAAAGCACAACAAAGAATTCTGCTCCTTTATATGTATAATATGATTTACAAATACAACGATCTCAAAATCTTAAGGTTGAATTCGAAAAAATTTAACCAAATTATGTTCTACTAAAATGTATGGATCAGTAATATCTACATATTAAATAACATAGATGTGCGTGAATTCATATGAGTATGCATGTTTGATAGATCAATTTTGGTTCGAGTATGGATTACATGTATCATCATCTCGAATTCAAATATTTGAATCCCTTTTTTGTTCACTCCTTTCACGCCCATCTCTCTCGCATGCATGCTCCTTCAGGTAGCTATCACTCTCTTTTCTCAGCTCACCCGCACGCTCACTTCATGTTTCTCCTATCCTCGCAAACATGTTCTCTCGATGTCTCTCTTGAGAAGTGTCACACTCCCTATCATTTTACATTACACGGTTTTCATTATCTCTCACGTCTGTACTGTTCTCTGGTATCACTCGGTACCTAAGCTTTCTTTTTCACCGCCAAACACACAGTCTCCACTCGTCTTTCACTTTGTCTTTCTCTCTATGGGATTCTCTCACACACCCTATATGTCTCTACATATGACTTACACCACTAAAATTACTCTCTCTCTCTCTCTCCTGTAGACACAACATTTGTTGCGGTCTCCTTTTCTTCTCCATCCCAGACTGACATTATTCATTTGTTTACCGATCAGACAACCCCGACTACCGTCTCCTCTCTCTCTCTCTCTCTCTCACAGACACACACACACAACTCCTACTTCCACTCCCCTTCCCGACTACCGTCTCTCTCTCACACACACAGAACTCTCGCTTTCGCACCCCGACTCGTATTTCTCTCACAAACATTTATCGACTAGCTAGCCTCTAGATAGGTTTATACACCCGCACATTCGTGCTTCCACTATCGCATACATGTCTCTCTCCCGCTCCTTGTATCTATGTAGATTTTTCTTCCCTTCTTGAGACACGCCCTCTCGATCATGCACACACACACACTATCGCCTCATTTTAAGCTGATACCTATCGCACACACACTCCTTGTGTCTTTGTCACACATGCACTCCGTCCTCCTCCACTCTCCCTCTCTCTCACACACACATGGGCTTTTTGCAACAACTAGCAAGATGCCCATGCGTTGTACGGAACATCAAGATGCATTTTTATGAGTAGTTTATCTTGTGGAGGAAAAGGATGAACGAGGGAAGGCCTTATTTGCAAATGTGGAGAGGGGTGTGGGTATCTTTTTGCAAAATTGCCATAGTTTCCTTCCTATCCGTCAAGTATAGATCGGACGGCCTATATTGCAGGATGGCAGGCACACGATCATCACCAACAATGCTTTTTATAAGAGTAGGGATAAAAAATAGAGTTGGTGATGATGGTGGGCCTGCCATCCTGCAATGTAGGCCGTCCGATTTTATCTGACGGATAGGAAGGAAAATATGGCAAATACCCGCACTCTTCACCACATTTGCAGATAAGGCCTTCCCTCGTTCATCCTTTTCTCCCACAAGATCTTGATGTTCCATGCAACGCATGGGCATCTTGCTAGTAAGAGTAGAAATTAGACATATACCACTTCTCGAATCTTGAAACCAACAACTTTCCTCCCTTTTCCCCTCAAAACCGCCAAAGGAATATATTTTGAGTGAAACATAACTTATTTTTAGTGATATACGTATTTCAAAACTAGGCTTTTTTTCTATCAAATCAGTGAATATGTATTAATCGACTTTGATCGTGTGGCAACGCATTGGCAGATTGCTAGTAGTTATTATAATTTTTTGGACACCAGACAAAGGGTGGAGTACATATACGAAGATAAGAGGCGCACGCATGCAGTCGGCCTCTCGTTGTCTCGCACACATGAGTGTTACATAAAGGCGACGTTAACAAATAAACCCTAAAACCCTAGGTGCATGATTGCTACATTCGCGGGTACCGGGTACGTGGTGGAGCACATTTGTAGGAATAGTCAGCTCGCGTGATAATTTGATCCGTAGGAGTTGATGGTCGGGACCACATGTGAATGACTTGGAGCGTGGTGGCTCGCCAGTTGCCACAGATCGAGTAGCCACGTCTAAAATATCGTTTTTTAGCGGGGTTAAGAGTTCCAATTTTCAATGGCGCGTTATAAGTAGTAAGTAGTTTTTAGAACGATTGGTATGGAGCGAAAATGGAATTCATAGTACTACATACCGCCTTGGCGTATGGTTGTATGGGTTTATGTTGCGAGATGTTGAACCTGGTAGTCTAGGGCAAATACTATGGTTTAGATTTAGATGCTGGGTTTCAGTAATGAAAATCGGAAGGGGAAACCCTTCTTTGATTAAAAACACTACTACCTCCATTCTGGTTCACCAGTCCCCATCGTACTTTGGGTCAAAGTTTGTCCATGAATTTTACTTGTAAAATGTGAATGGAAAACGAGATTTTGTTATACCCAAACAAAAAAGGACTAGAGGGAGTGATTGCTCTGACACGGATGCGACCTCTCATAGCGCAGGCATTGAACCGGCGCATGTGCTGGCAACACGACCTTCCGCGAGCCAGCAGGCATTTTAGAACACAAAAAATGACTAAAATATAATTAATTTACGCATGGTTTTGACTTGTTGTGCTTGGACTGGTAGCAGGAACTAGTAGAGGTTTTTCTTTATTTATAACTCTCCTCACATTTTTTGGCTTTGAAGTGAATCATGGTTGTGGACATTATGTATGAATGTGCAGATATCTGTGAACATGAGTTTTATGTGAAAGTTGAACTTGGAATGTCGGGCTTGCGCGTGAACTATACCATGTCCAATGCTTCATCTATTATTGTTTGGAAAGTAATTGATGGTATTACATGACCCAAAAAAACATTTTGTGCCACATCAGTTGATGCACGGAATCACAACAGGCATGCTGACTGGATAAACATTTGAACCTACCTATTATGAAGGAAATTTTGTATTGACAACAATTTTAGATAGCAGGAGACGCCTAGCCTGCTCTACCTCTGCTAGCTTATTTCTGGCTTCTTCCATCTCTTCTTTGGCTTGGGTGAAGAGAGCATCTGATTGCTCTTTTCGCTTCTTCAGGAACTCAGCTACATTCTCAAGGGCTACTGCACGCTTTCTTCTAGCCTTTACTAATGCCACGAGGACACGAACAGCTGATGACTCCACCAGGCTTGTGTGTAATCTAGCATCATCTTGGAATTTGCACCTTGTGTCTAGTCCAGCATCATTAGGGAACTGGCACCTCGTGTGTAATCCAGCCTCATTTTGGAAACATGATCTCGAGGTTAACCATACTTCCCTCTTTGCAGGAACTGCATCCTGACATGAAGTTACTTCTTTTTTAGATCAATACTCAGAGCAACCTAGATCCATTTAGTAGAAGCAAGATAAACAGAACTCGGAGAAGTGAATTCGAAAGGAAAAAAAATATAAAAATAGACTACAAGGTGAGAACACCCACTTCCTACATCAAGCTAAAAACAAAAGCATTAGGATGATTAAGACTCTTCTTATTACACATCGAAGAACACCATGCTTAAGAGAAACAGAAACTACAACATATACACATAGAAGAACACAAGGCCAAACAAAAGTAATTGAAAGGGTGTTACTTACCAAAGCTTGTTTTATAGGTTTGGTGCAGCTCCTCTTTAACTTGCCATGCTCCTTGAAGATGTCCCAAATATCCCGTGTTTGGTCTTCATTGCTCCTCTGCATGTTCGCGCTCGTGGTTTTAAAATCTCAACATGGCAAGAAAAATATACTACTAGTAATACTCGTGCATCTTGTGGGCAACATTAAAGCACTCGTCTGCCATGTTAGAGCATCTCCAACAGAATCGCAATGCATGGCACTTTAAAAAAGCGTTTACAGTGCTGAGATCGAGAAGTAGAGACTAGAGAGTAGAGGATAGTTCTCAACATAGATAGATAAAAAAAGATAATTCAACTACTCCTCGTCGTCCGACTCCTCCTCGGTGATGTCCTCCTCTGACGTCTGACTGTAGGCATGAAGATACTGATCGCCATTGGATTCCCAGGGCGACGCTGCTCCTAGCCTCATGTTGAATTGAGCGTCCGCTTTTCGCCTACGCTTCTCCTCGCGATAGGCAGCTCGCTTCGCCCTCCTCTTATCCCTCTCTTCCCTCCTTTGCACGTAGAACTCACGCTCGTTGATGATGTCCTACGGGAAGTGTTGGCGCCATAGCACCATGGCTTCCTCGTCCATCTTGGTGATGCCGAGACGGTGCTCCCGCCTCCGGTTGTCGCGACGATCCTCGTCGGTGCTAAGCCGCGGCAGAGGCGCGAGCTCCTGCGCCCGCTCCCGCGTTGGCACGCTAGGGAAGTTCAATGTTCTATGAGGCCACCAGAGGCGCCACGCCACCGCGTCGTACGCGCGGGCGACCTCGTTGGCGGTGTCGAAGTTGCTGAGGCCGAGGCGCATCCCGTGGAACCGGACCACCATGGAGAAGCCGTCGGAGGGGCGCGCGTGGACGCCGCGGTATCCCCAAGTTTCCCGGCGACGCGGCGGCATGGTGGCGCGGCGGCAGCAAGGCGAGAAAGAGCGGGGAGAGAGCGGTGGCGAGGCACAGAGCAGGGAGAGAGTGGGGGCAAGGCACAGAGCGGTGGGAGGGCGTTGGATTTTATAAAGCTCGCCGGACGCCACGCCCAAAACTAGCACACGCCCAGCAGCTTTTTCCCGCATGCGCGGGATCCTTTCCCGACGTCTCTGCTATCTCTACTCTCTTCTCTATTTTTATATTTATTTTATATTTGATATTTAAAATTTATCTCTACTTCTCTACTGCCTACTTTTTTTCTCTATACTTTTTTCCTTGCAATATAGGCCGTCCGATTTATATCTGACAGATAGGAAGGAAACAAATGGGAATTTTGCAAAAAAGATACCCATACCCCTCTCCAGATTTGCAAATAAGGCCTTCCCTCGTTCATCCTTTTCTCCCACAAGATAAACTACTCATACAAATGCATCTTAATGCGTGCAACACATGGGCATCTTGATAGTTCTAAAAAACTTTCCATCATTTGACACACTACTAGTTGCAGATGAAGAACCTACCCAAGCACAACACGATACAGGAGCGACACACAATTACAAGTTGATATTCTGTTGGACAATGGAGGCTATAACCAATTACTTTGACGGGAAAAATAGCACCCAGGAAATTTGAAGGGTAGGTATGAACAAAACTGGAACTGCCCATGTACTGCTAAGTGATTCAATACACACATTACCAATCGAGGAGGAGAACGATGGTCACGGCGGCCTTTATGAGTCATGGTCGGCAACGGGAGTCAGTTCATTGTCGACGACGGTGGTAATTTTGTGCTTGGCGTCGGCTTCCGGGAAGCAGATCCGAGACTGTGGAAGACGATGCCGGGGAAGAGGCTCTCTGTATGACGGCAACGGTGGACTGGCTCCAGTGCGGCGTACGAGGTCGTCGATGAGGCAGATGCGCTACGGTGGACGAGCGCGCCGATGTAAAGGGGAGGAGCACAAAGGTTGCGGTGCCGTGGAGAAGTCTATTTTGTGGTGGGGATAGAAAATGGGGAGTATTCAGGTGTACTACTATGGGTGCCGGGGTGGGGTTGGCTGGGTAGGGTGAACCTGAAGTTACGAAAACAGCCCCCTACCAAGCATCATCCGTAGGCCTGTTCCGAAGCTATGATGGTAACTTCCCACTGCTCGAATCGGGGTCGCGGGAGATTTTCCCGCCGACCTCAAAATTTTGTGACACTGGACTCCCCGTGTGGCCTGTTGAGTGATTCGGCTAAGCAACTAGCGAGTAGTAGTAGTAAACTCTGCATATTAGGTTTGACCGAAGTCAAACTTCTTTAAAGTTTGACCAAGTTTATAGAAAAATATAAACATTTACCATAACAAATATGTATGATGTGAAAGTGCATTCAATAATGAATCTAATGGTATTTATTTGTTATTGTATATGTTAATTTTTTTTGTTATAAGCTTTCTGAGAGTTTACAAAACTTGACTTTGACCAATGCTAATACGCGGACTTAAATAAAAACGGAGGGAGTACACATTTGTTTTCTTAGTTTGTAGTGAACTAATCATTTGTTGAAATTGTGAAATATATATTAGGCTATTGACTTCGAATGTAATGGTCTATACAATTCGATAGTTACAATCATTGTAGAATCCCAAGATGTATACAAGGTCTATAGTACTTCACAACATGCTCAAACTCACATAATCCCAGTAAAATGAGAAACTAAATGCATTTCATAGTTATTACTTTGTAGGATGCAACAAAAACAACCATAACTCTACATCAGCCATTAAAGAAGCAACATTTTGACATATCAATGTGTGAATGAAACGTGCGGAGAGAGCTTTTGAAGATGGAGTAGATAGGACGGGAAAGATTGTATGTATGTGGACGAGAGGGTAGGAGACAAACCTAACAATACAAAGAGAGAGAGAGAGATAGAGAGAGGAAGAAGTTAGGTCCGTGAGAAAGATGGAGACATGTAATATACGTGAGATGCGTGTGCATCTGGATTCTGTATACGTGGAAGGAGAAGAGACAACATGTTTGATGAGAGAGCTGGAAAAACATGGACGAGAGGGGAAGGATCTCGTGGGTTGAGGGATTGACAATTTTGTGCGGGGGAGAGAGGGATTGGTAATTTTGTGCGAGAGAGAGAGAGAGAGAAAGAGGGTGGGGGAGGAGTCAGTCAGCCATCGTCACATCACCCTGCTTCCAAATGGCCCCGCATTCTCTAGCGTGGTGTGGTCGCCGTCTTTGATCTGCTCGATGCCCTCTTTGAAGATTGAGGTGTTGTGCATGTTGGGGTGCAAAGAAGCACAAGCGAGAGTGGTCGCCGTATAACCCTGGATGGGGATGAATTGTGTGCTCGAGGGAGGGTGTGTGTGTGTGTGTGTTGTGTTGTGTGTGTTTGTGTGTGTGTGTGTGTGTGTGTGTGTGTCAGATATTGAGAGAAAACAAACCTAAGGAGAGAAATGGGTATTCACGAAGAGATTGTGCGGGCCTTGAGGTGGGCAGGGGCCGGGTGAGGCTGTCAAAATGTGTGCATTGATGCATGTGTTGCATGCGATCATGCGAGGGATGGACGAATCGAGTGAGATGGTTGTTGTGTTACGGATGCTCCTCTCTCTCTCCCTCTCTATCTCTCTCTCTCTCACACACACACACACACACACAAGTAAACTAGAAGACCGTTCTCTCATGTATACACAACGTATCGGCATCTGTCTATGTCTCACTCATGCATGATCATTTGCACATTCACACTTCTCTATGTCTATATCGCACGCACATCATATCCACATTGCCCTTCCGCCATAACACACATATGGACACATACACACGTTCTCTCTCAGTCACACACAAAATCGGTATTAAAAAAACTAGGGCGCACCTAAAACATCCAAATCCAAATAAACACGAACTAGAGCTAAATTCAAATATATGGAAATATTGCAGCGTCAAGAACTTTCCCAAGAAAAAAAAGTCGAGTAATATTCGAGGATTGTTTTCACACACACAAAAAGGTTTAGTGGATGTCCTTCGAGCGCGACACGGTGACGCACCGTTCGATCGACCGCTTGGCCGCGGTTCGCGCGCTTGCACATGATTTCGTATCATCCCTGTGGTACTAACTAATAAAAGCACAACCTAAGTCTAATGTTTACGTGTACTAGTACGGTTTTCTTTTAAGTTTGACCAACCTTATATAAAACTAAAGTAAGCTCCCACACGCGCACTCATCAATATGCCACTGCCGCTGTTGCGCATGACGGCGCCCGCCTGCTCCGGCCAACAATTTCTTGCCCATCACTGCCGTGTCGTCGCCATCCCTGTGCCATGAAGCCGAAGGCTCGCCCGCTCACGTCGTCTGCAGTCCCTCCTCGCGATGCCGTCGCGCTGCCAAACACGCGAGCAGCTCGTGGAGCAGCATCTATGCACGCAGCGTACGAAGAGGAGGACGAGCGCATGCTCCAGCATGCTGGCGAGGAGGAACTAGCGTGTCATTGTCGTCTTCGCCCGTGGGGAGGAGGTGCGCATGGTGGTTGCCGCGGTGGAAGCCGGTCGTGCGTGCCTTGAGCCCGCAAACCGGGTGCAGACACGGAATCTACCTTCAAGACCTTGAATGCCATGTGGATCCTGGAATCTGAAGGAGCAATTTGGGTCAATCGACTCTTGTGAGCCATTTGATGCAACATGGATGGCTAGAACGGCTTCTTCCACCTCTTCTGTCATCTTCTTCCTTCGCTCCGTCGAACTTCTTTCACAAATCGACTGACCCAAATTATACTACTAGTATGAACGTATTAAGTTTAGTAGGAACACGAAGATACGAGCAGTAGTACCAACTACAAGAAGAACAGTAGTAAGACATAGTACTAGTACTACTATACATACTAAAGAGTTCAAATAACGAGAAAGAACATAAACATAGTTCTGCTGGGGCCTCAGCACAACACACCCTTGAAAATAAACTAAGCAACTAGTCCACTTGACACTGTAGTAGAACTAGCATGAGCGATGGCACTGCCACCTACTCGGAGTCCGAGTCCACGTCCTCGACTTCGTCCTCGTCCCTCTTCCTCTTCCACTTCGCTGACGCTTCTTTGCTTGAACTGGACACTAGGCTCTGCTTCTTCATCCAACCCTCGTAGATATTTAAAAAAAGGTAGGCATCCATTGTTGCGTACAGGATGTGATCTTCATCTAATGTCTTCGACTCCCATGCATGATGAAACTCGTGATGAGGTTTCTTCAGTTTAGCATACGAAGGATCAATCATGGCTGCTGCCAGGGTCAGCATTGAAGGTTGAGAGGAGGACACCAGGCTTGCCTTCAGGAGATTGAAGGGTTGGCCTACAACGATACCTATTCGACGCAGGACATCCCTGTCATTCTTAAATTCTACAGTAACGAATTTCACTCTTTTGTCCTTGAGGAAGTTCTTAAAATCCTGGCACTCAACGTCGGCATGGCATATGTGGTAGACCAAGCAAACGTTATGTACGCAAACCTGGATCACGACGGGCTTCTTCCTCTCTTTGTCCTTTAGATCCTTCTCCTGTCCCAGGACTGTGGTGTACTCAACATGTAGCCCAGCGACCCACTCATCCGTTAAACTGTTGAACATGCGTAGGAAGCGAGCAAGCCATTCTTTCACCGTTGCGGATCCACGTGTGTAGATGATGATGAACTGATCACCGGTGATGGCTCTAACCTGGTACTCAGTAGTGACCATGGAGATTTGGGAGGCCATGGATTTTGGAGGAGGGTTAGGAGAAGTTGAACTATTGTACCCCGCAAAAAAAACTAGGAGCAAACTAATGTGAAAGGATGGGACGACTGGGAGCGAACTGTTGTAAGGTAGAAGACGGGGACGAGTAGGGCGTGCGAACGACATGGGGTTGCTAGCTTGCCCGGTGGATAAACGACTGCAAGCCCCCAAAGAGTTCTCGAGAACTATGCGGGACCCACTAGATGTCATGTATACTAGACCCATATCGTAGGCCTGACGGTATAGCTTTTGCCTGTTTACACGCCATGCGGGCGCGTGGATGTAACTTCACTTAATTCCGTCAACCGTCGCGCCTCCCACGACCTTCGCCTCCCTCACACGGTCGCGCCCTTTGAGACTTCGACCGGCTATAAATGAGCAAAAAAAATTCCTACTCCGCATGCATAATACTCCCTCTGGTCCTTTTTACTCCCGTCAACCGTTTGCAAAGTGTTTGACCAAATTTATACTAAAAATATCAATATCTACAATACTGATTATAATGAGTATAAGAACTACATTTTATAATGAGTGTAAAAATATTGATTTGACATTGTGAATGTTGATACATTTTTCTATAAGTCTGGTGAAAGTAGAGGTACATTGACTTCAGACAAAACTTAAATGCACAATGCAGACTAGTTCCTCCGTCCAGGTGCGTGCCATGTCCTATATTGTCATCACAACAAGGTTAGCTATTAGAGTACCACTACCTCCCTTCTATTTTAAAGGGCTCGATTCAAAAATTTCACCTACTCTTAGCAAGGTAGTAGAGGCGGTGGAATAGTTTTTGAAGTCTGCAAAAGTACTCAACTAATGTTGTCGTTCTTCACAAAAAATGTGTTTACCAATGCATGCATGAACACTAGTTACTCTAACCCCCTCTCTTCTTTAACTCTTTGCCACATCAGTATGTTTGCTATTCTCGTGTGCATGATACCAGCTAAGATACCACCATTATGGCCAGCCTTAATCATCGCATGCAATAATTTAGTGCACCTTGAAGTATGAACATGTGTGGGGCGTGTATGTTTTTAATGACTTGAGACTATACCTAGCCCGGCATGCAAGATGACTTATTATGCACCATTCCCCATACCTGCATGAAGCCCGCTTGTCTCCAAATATTTTCCTCTCCATGTGTGGAAACAATATGCCTGCCAAACTCTCCTTCTCCCTCCGGCGGTCCAACCACTCCACCCCATGTGAAAAAATCTGCATGCATGATTCTCCTCCCCCCACGCTCGTCCAATCCGTTGTGACCAGCAATATTTCCACCCCTTCCCTCCCCCGTAATTTACTCCAACAAATATGCCCACGCAGCTGTTACTTTACTGCATGTGCATTGGGTCACTGACATATGGGCCCAATAGGGGTCCGGCCCATATGTCAGTGACGCAACTGGACCAGCAGTTAAGTCAGTGCAGCTCAGTCCATATCTTACGTAGGTGTGCCATTGCTCGCTATAAATACTGCGCCTCCCACGACATCGCTATCTCCTCCCCCTCATGTTCACGTTCATCGCTATCTTCTTCCCCTCCCTCTCACGTCGACCACCATGGCATCGCCCCTCCTAAGCCCTAGGAGCCCCTCACTGCACCGCATGGACGGTCACGCGTCGCCGTTCTGTTCCTCGCTGCCACTAGTCGACGAGGATGCAACGGTGTTCCGCTCCTCGCCGCTACGCGACGCGTCGCCGTTCTATTCCTCGCCGCCACTAGTCGGGGAGGACGCATCGGTGTTCCGCTCCTCGCCACGATGCGACGCATCATCGTTCCGTTCCTCGCCGCAACTAGTCGAGGAGGACGCGTCGCCGTTCCGCTCCTCGCCACGATGCATCGAGGTGGACGCGTTGATGTTCCCAATCTCGCCATCACGCGCGTCGGAGGACGCGTCAGCTCCCCGCTACGAGGAGAACGCCGCGCCGCCCACCGAGCCCCCCAGCCTTGAGGACCTTTGGAAATAAATGTATGTTGCCTAGTGGGAGGCTTTGCCTCCCGCAGAGCGCGCCAAAATAGAGGCGGAGAAGAAGGACAAGGAAGAGAAGCGCACCGCGGAACAAGCTGCCTGGGAGGCCTATGTCACGTCCGAGAGAGTCAGGCAATTGGCTCTTTGGTAGAAGGCTCGTGCGAGGGCCGTGAGGGTGGCAGAGGACGCCCGTGCCGACGCCCTGAGTGCAGTCGGGCCCAAGCGCCTCATCTACACTTGGTAGTACGTGGACCGGGTGCACGCTTCCAGCGAGGAGGAGTACCTGTTGGCACTGGATCACCACACCGATGAGATTGCGCTAGCCCGCCAGCAAGCCGCCAATCAGCACCTCGCGAGTTGCGAGGCTGAGGAAGAGGTGTTGTGTCGGCACGCTGGGAAACGGCCGCGCACCAGGGCACTCATGGCGCGCCGCAAGCGCTCCTCCGAGCGCCGTGGCTTTTAGGAGGAGTATAATTTTTGTTTCGTAAGGCGATCTCATTAGTTTTGGGACGCAAATTTTTAAATCCCGAACGTTCAGGAATTTTTAGCGTCCTTAATTAAGTATGTAAAAGGGAAAGTTTGGAAACCTTGTGTATTCATACGCATTTTGCAAGTAAGTGCATATAGCACAAACTTTACTATATACTATCGCACTACACGTCTCTCTCGATATATGCTTGCAGACTGTGCTACTCCCTCCGTCCAGGTCAATAAGTCATCTTTGGTTGTGCACCGTGACCAAGAAGGAGGGAAGACTTATACACCTAGACGGAGGGAGTACTACTATTACTTATGTATGTGCAAATGCACGTTTTAACATTACGATGCGGTTTTTGTAAAAGTAGAAAAATAGCACTACTCAAGCTTGTGAAACGACTCAATGCAAAACCAATGCAAAAATGCTTGTTTGATTGTTTACTTTTAGCTTCCTTCTCTATGGTTATTTCTTTGTCGTACTTTGCACGGAGTATCTCATTGGTTGGAAAGGCATGCAAATTCCCAAACTGCTTCCTACACCTTGTATCGAATTTTTTGCCTAACAAGTTGTGCCGTGCAATTGGAATTCCAACTTGAGTACTACTACTAGTAGGAGTACCAGGGGCCAGTTCTTTTAGGCTTCTAGATTAGTAATCCCATAACTACTACCTCCGTCCTGGTTTATTGGTCCCCATTGTAAGTCATCTTAGGCTATGCACCATGACCAAGGAGGAGGGGAAAACAAGAAACATTAATGTTTATTTGCTAATTAATAGTATTGCATGCAATGAACTAACCACTTCATGTCGTGTTTGATATCTCAAGTCATTAAATGCATGCACACTCTTTATCTCTTATTGGTTGATATGTCAAGAAACAAGAAATGAGGTAGAAGTTAATGCACCGCGCCTAAGTGTTTTGGGATTATTTGGTTTTCGTAAGATGACTTACACACCTAGACGGAGGAAGTAACATTTTATCAGTTAAATCTTTGGTCAAAATTTAGCACAAATCACAATGGTGAAGAATAAACCAGGACGGAGTAGTAGTTTAGAAGCCCAAATAAATGAGTGAGGCGCCTTATTGTTACTCTCCACTGTGACTAGTCTTATGGGAAAAGCTGGGGAGGCCGCCAAAAGAACTGGCCCTAGGAGTAGTAGCTAGGGATCAAGTGTGCGAGATGAACCGGAGAAAGTAAATGCAGAGAGATGAAATGCAAAAAAGACGAAGGGATGTGATGGTTGCTTGTTCGTTTATTTTACCAGGGTTTTGTGATATGATGGCTTTACCGTCGCGCCACGAGCGGGGTGAGAGGTGAGACTCCCGTGCAGATAAGGCCTTGCCTCGTTCATCCTTATCTCCCACAACCTCGTGCTCCTCCCTAAGTCTCTATCTCTACTACTCTTCTTTGTTTTTTATAACAAATCGAATAGTACTGCGCGTCCGCTGCACGCCCAGCTGAACACGCCTCCTTGCCTCCATCATCACCAACTAAGTCTTTTATAGGAGTAGGAGTATAGAAAAAACCGAGTTGGTGATGATGGTGTGCCGTGCAATGCACGGGCATCTTGCTATTTTTTTGCATATAATTCCAAACACCACGTAGACACGGTCTTTGAGCACGGTTCGTAGTCGTTCCACGCTTGGGCATTGAAGTTTGTAACTATTTTAGATTAGAATATACTACTCCTCCGGTGCTAGTAGTAGAGCAGAGTCCTACTCTAGTACTCTACTCAAGCAAGTTAGGGCATAGTACTGTAGTAGGTACTTTAGGGAGTACCAGTACTATGATCACTCAAGCAAGTTGTCTGGCATTGATATAACCCTACGCTGTTGGTACGTGTCTCGTAAGTCAAGTGGCGTGTTGTAGTCATCATCACCTGTCCACTTCCCGCAGCACATATTCGCTTCTCCATCTTTGTTCGCACATAATCTCGTCCAATCTTCCATCCCCGCTAAGGCGCCTCCCCCCTCGCCCGAAACCCAAGCACTAACAATGGCAGAACCGTCCGCCAAAAGAGTGGCTGGAATTCTCTCCCCACAGAGGTAATCAAGCTCATTGTTTCGTATGTGGACAATCTCAGTACCATGCCGCTTGCCGCGTGCTCGTCGGGGCTGTACCGTTTACTCAAAGCCCTCAGGCCGGAGCTTTTTAAGCCAGCTCCTTGCTTGCTGATGCCGCCTGATCTTCAGAAACGGCGTGTCACACAGCAGAACAATCATAGGGTGGCGAGCATCAACCCCTTGACTACGATCCGATCCCCGTCAGCCTCAACTACATTAACGGTATGTACTAGGTCAGCATGAACACGTCTTGGATGGTTCTCGTCAACGGTCGCAGCAGCTGGATGCTCGTGGAGGTCTACACCCGGTGATTGATCCCCCTTCCTTCGATTAACACTGCACTGCTTTGGCACAGCGGCCCAGAATACTCGGAATCTTACAGTAGCCCACATGATACCAAGTTTGATTTGCTCAAGGTTGTAATCTGCCAAGTGCCCACAAGATCTGTGAATTATAAAGAATTCAGGCTAATTGTGTTCTTCAACCGCGGTCTCGCCTATCTGACAGGTCACTGCGGTAAGTGGATAAATCTGCACATCCATCGCAGGATCATACATCCTCCATGGTTCTCTGATGACATTGAACACAAGGGCTTCATTTATGCTGTCGACTCCTTCTATGGCTGGACGTATTGCTGGCCTACTCTAGTCATCGCTACAAACGGCTGTTACAGCAGTATGTTACTTTCCTACGATATCATGATGGCTTGCTTATATTACTGTCAACATTTCCTGAAAAAATATTCATGCTCATAACATGTTATTCTTAAGATTGACTAAATCAAGAGCCTTTTTTTATTTGACTCCAACTTGATATGATGTTGTAGGCCACCTGGTGTCCCTACCCTTCCTAATCCCAGAACCTTTCAAAGAAAAGTGGCATGGCAGTTGCAGGTGGTTCCTGGCTTGATCAGACGATGGCGAACGATTGATGATCGTTCGCATGTACCGGATGTGTTGTTTCGCGGAATACAATCACAATCATTGCAAGGTCTTTGAGCAGGATGCCAGCTTCTCTGGGCCTTTAGCAATTTTTGACTGGAGGCTAGTAAGTAGCCTTGGTACACGCTCTCTGTTTGTCGGACTGAATTATCCGGTTAACCTGGAGATAACCGATGGCAAGGATCATGATGGTAGCGCGGTTTCGTTCATCAGGCAAAACTATGTGTACACAACGTACCATGCGTCTCTACATGCACCATACCCTGATATGTGCCGCCACACTCTGCAGCCTAAAGTAGGAGAGAGGGTCGCAAGTATTAGAATTCGACCTGCTGGCTGGAGTTTGCCCCGTCAGGCACCCATCTGGTTCAAGCCGTCAGCCAATCTCCACAGCTTAATAAATAGTAACGTCTAACTGAGCCAGTTAGTTAGATGCGAACACTTGGTGTAGTAGGATCTTCATTTAGTTTGATGCATACACTTGTTCTTTTTTGGTACCCCTTTTGTAATGATGGATGATGTTTGGTTTGGAAGAGAGAGCTGCGTCTTCACTCTTCTGGCCTGCTTATTGCTTCTGTTGCACCCCCAGCCCTGGTTGCTACTGCTGATGTTTTCAATGTACAATCAGTAGTATATTTTGTTTTTTGGTTGAATAAATGTGTTGTTAGAACGACAAACACAATGTTTTGGAAGTCGTTGCACGGTTCGATCCTTTAGTGCCCCGTACCGTACGTAGCGCATACTATTTCTCGTACGGAACACATTTTCCACTTGTTGATAACATGCAGCCCACTGATGAAGGCCCAATAGAGAAGCCCATAATTAACTGGAAGGGAGGATCTCACATGAATCCGACCCAGGTACATGCTCATGCTCCCCTAAACATAAATAAGTAAATAAATAAATAAAGCTAAATGCTCATGCACCAGTTCTTTGGGAAAATAGGTATCCCAGTATTTATTTTTGAAGAATAGTCAAGCTAGGCCTATTTGTTTTCTCTTAATTACTGCGCTGCAAATCTTTCAAGACGAGGAGGGATGCATTCCGTCCTGGCCAGAGAGTATGGTCAATGTCTGTTAAAAGTAATATCAAAAGGGGTTGAAAATTCCAAAAAATTATAGCAAATTGGATATTAGTTTCTTTTTTTGTTTTTGTTCTTCACTGATATCTTATATGTATTTCATTGTATTTAGCATGAGATAGTACTAATTTATTTTTAAATTTGTTTTAGTATGGCTATTAATTTTTGGATTAAGAATATTTCGTTCCCCAGCAAAAATTTGTGAATTTTCAAAATTTCCCACATATTCAGTTAATTTTTTGACCCTGGTACTGACCAGAAAATGGCCAGCAATTCTAAAAATGGAAAACAGGCTGCAATAAATTCCATATGAATTAGAAAATGAGTACAAATTATAAAAAATAATATTTAATGGGTTGTACACGCCACAGATTTCGAGGCTGACTTGTTTACGCAAGGCTTTGTCAGTGAACACACGATTCTAGCAACAGTGACTGTTGGATGTCCATCCAACGGCCGACGTGCTTCTTCAATCTCTGATCTTCCTGCTCCAGCCGCCTAAACTAGCGCTGGCGGGACTGCCTGGTCCCTCCTCTTGTGGCCCGCTGTGATGCCGCGCAGGCTTCCCCGGCCCACCATACTCCCTCCGCTGGCCTGGACGCACGCAATCAACTGCCTCCTTATTACGCGAAAAAAATTGATTCCTCCCACTGACATCTGGGGCGCACCGGTTGGGAGGCTGACCTGTGGGCCTACTAAGTTGACGCGTACACAGGGCTTGTCAACTTAGTCAACAAATGATTCTAGTAGCAGTAACCGTTGGATTTGAATCGAACGGTCCTGCTGCTTCTTCAATCGCTGCTCTTCTTGCACCAGCCGCCCAAACCAGCGCCGGGGAAACTGCCTGCTCCTGCCTCCAGTGGCCGGCTGTGCTTCCGTTGAGGCCTCATCGCCCCCTACTACTCCCACCGCTAGCCAGGCCCTGTGGCGACGGCAGCTGTAACACCCACGATGCGGCTATATCTCCCACGTGTCGAAGCATGACTTAGAGGCATAACCACATTGTGGTTTTGTCGCAAGAAGGGTCATCTTCACACAATCCCATGTAATGAACAAGAATGGGATAAAGAGTTGGCTTACAATCGCCACTTCACACAATGAACATATAATAAATCATACATCATTGAGAGTACACACATATAGTCCGACTACGGACGAAGCCAAAAGAAAAGAAGATAACCCAACTGCTAGATCCCCGATCATCCCAACTGGGCTCCACTACTGATCAACATGAAACGAAACATGGCAACAACTAAGATCTTCGTTGAGCTCCCATCTAAGCTCGGTTGCATCACCTGTACTGGTATCATCGGCACCTGCAACTATTGTGATAGTATCTGGTGAGTCACGAGGACTCAGCAATCTCAAAACCCGCGAGATCAAGACTATTTAAGCTTATGGTAAAGGAAGGGGTAAAGTGGTGAGGTTGCAGCAGCGACTAAGCATATATGGTGGCTAACATACACAAATAAGAGCGAGAAGAGAGCAAAAGGAACGGTCGTGAACTAGCAATGATCAAGAAGTGATCCTGAACTCCTAATTACGTCAAACATAACCCAAAACCGTGTTCACTTCCCGGACTCCGCCGAAAAGAGACCATCACGGCTACACACGTGGTTGATGCGTTTTAAATCAGATCTGGTGTCAAGTTATCTACAACTGGACATTAACAAATTCCCATCTGCCTATAACCGCAGGCACGACTTTTGAAAGATTATACCCTGCAGGGATGTCCCAACTTAGCCCATGATAAGCTCTCGCGATCAAGGAAGGAATAGACCTTCTCCCAGGAAGACCCGATCAAACTCGGAATCCCGGTTTACAAGACATTTCGACAATGGTAAAACAAGACCAGCAAAGCCTCCCGCTGTGCCGACAAATCCCGATAGGAGCTGCACATATCTCGTTCTCAGGGCACATCGGATTGTCCAAACTTCCGGTAGGCCAGCCCAGAGTTGCCCCTGGTGGCCACCGGCGGTTGACAGGTTGGACCAAC
>NC_057795.1:467496075-467519290 GCF_018294505.1 Triticum aestivum | reverse complement strand
GCTTAGGTGGCAAATGTTAAAACCAAGGTTGGGCCTTGCTGGAGGAGTTTTATTCAAAGTGAACTGTCAAGGGGGTCCCATAAATCACCCAACCGCGTAAGGAACGCAAAATCCAGGAACATAACACCGATATGACGGAAACTAGGGCGGCAAGAGTGGAACAAAACACCAGGCATAAGGCCGAGTCTTCCACCCTTTACCAAGTATATAGATGCATTAATTAAATAAGAGATATTGTGATATCCCAACATAATCCTGTTCATCATGGAGCAATCCTCAACTTCACCTGCAACTAACAACGCTATAAGAGGGGCTGAGCAAAGCGGTAACATAGCCAAACAACGGTTTGCTAGGAGGGGTGAAAAGGTTAGACGCTGACATGGCAATATGGGAGGCACGGTAAACAAGTGATAGGTAGCGCAGCATAGAGATAGAACGAAGCAACTAGCAAGCAAAGATATAAGTGATATCAAGGGTAATGGTCATCTTGCTTGAAATCCCACAAGGAAGAAGAACGAGTCCATGAAGAAGACAAACGGACGTAGTCGAACAAATCCTCACAACTCCGGAACGAAACCGAAGCTAACGAGAGAAGCAACCCGGAAAGAAACAAACAACATAGTAAACAACCACCACAGACACATGACATGATGCACAACCAAGTATGATGCACGTCCGGTTTAATGAGGCATGGCATGGCAAAGTGCAACAAACAACACTACAAATTAAGTGGAGCTCAATATGCAACAAGTTGCATATTAACGGAACACCACATCAATTATTTAGTTCTCACTCGTTATGTACCCAACAATATTAAACGTTGTTAAACATGGCAAGGGGTGAAGCATATGAAAAACTACCTATCTAGGCAAATTTAAATGAGGCCGGAACAACAAACAACAAGTCTGGAAAAACCTCATGAGCATATATTAGATTTGGTACTGTTCTGCCCTAAACACAATTTTAGAGTTGTTAAACATGCAAAGCAAGTACACCAAGTTAAACTAGGCATTTTTCTACCCCATTTACATATATAATTTATTTAAAACCTAGCTACGGTTTAATAGTTGAATTAAAGCATTTTAACATGGCATTTGAGCAAATTTAATCAAACAGCATTTTAAACATTTTTAACATGGATGAAAGTGGCAAAATATTAATCTACACAAAATTCTAAGCATTTTACATATATAAAGTATTTGCATATGATGCACGGTTAATTAAACATGAGCATTTTAAAATGATGGCAATTTTCTGAAAATATGCATGATAAAGAATAAATGCTAAAACGCATGGAAGAGGGAAAAAACATGCACGGGCCGAATTGCAGCATGCCGCAGCAGCCCAGGAGTGGGGGAAAAATAAATAAAAGAGGGGCAAAACAATTCAGGTG
Organism: Triticum aestivum; assembly: GCF_018294505.1. Classification (NCBI taxonomy): domain Eukaryota; kingdom Viridiplantae; phylum Streptophyta; class Magnoliopsida; order Poales; family Poaceae; genus Triticum; species Triticum aestivum. Next base: position 467,517,897 of record NC_057795.1, on the reverse strand, counting down.
AGGCATGCGGGTGATCAAACATCGAGAGGAAGGAACGGAGAGGAAGGGGCGTTACCCAGCTCACCATATGATACGACGAGGTCGACGGATACACGCCGGAGACGACGGGAGGGAGCTCTGAACCTTGTCGAAATTCTGACCGTGAAGGAAGTGGAAGCAGAGGAGGGAGACGACGTGGCCGATGGCGTGAAGGCGAGATGGTGTTCGATCCGTGACGTAGAGGAAGCAGGGGAAGAAGACCGCGACGGGGCGCTGGACTTGGCGATCCGGCTCGTGGAGGTCGCTCCAGAGGAAGAAGAAGGCCACCACGACGTGGACGACACCGGGCTCGAGCTCGGCTTGGCTCGACCGGCCATGGCGACGGTAATGGCAGGGAGGCGCGTTGGGGAGGCTCCCACCCAACTAACTGGGGGGATCGGTCGAGGAGGGTGACGGGGTGCAGGAAGACATGTCGAAGACAAGCTTGAGGCCCTCCGACCGCGAGAACGACGACGGGCATCGACGGTTTATTTCTCTGCTCTCTGTGGTGCTCTCTGATCTTGAGGAAGAAGGGAAAACAGAGGGGAGGAAGAGAGATGGCGGCGCGAGGAGGGAAGGAGGACGGAGGAGGAAACCCTAGGGGTCGCTGCGGGGCTTTATAGGGGCGCAGGCAGGCGCTAGCCTCGGCACGACGGCGCGAGCGCTTTGTGTCTGGAGCAAGGGAGAATGAGGGGAAACGGAGCAGGTGGCCCTTTGGGCTTTGGGCTGGGCCGGCTGGGGAGAGAAACATGTGGGCTGCGGGGTCTGCTGCTGGGCTGCTCTTCCTTTCTCTCCTCATCTCTTTTCCTTAGTTCTCCAGGCAGAATAACAAGAGCAGAAATGCACAGGGAGATCAGGAAGAACGTAGGCTGGGACGGAAATATTTATAAGATCCTGGATTTATGCACAATTTGAATAAAATGGTCTAGACATTTTAGAGATAGAAAAATAATTCAAGTTTGAATTTAATTCAAACTTGAGTCATTTTTGAACCCAACCAAAACATCTTCCAATGAGCTGAAAATTGTCAGAGAGGGTGTAGGCATGGTTTAAGATTAATAGGGAAAGAATGAACATTTATGGAGAAGGCTAAAAGGTCAATTGCCAAAATGAAGGAATGAAGAAGGAAGGAGGAGGTGATGATGCATGATCATATGTGGAGCATGCAACAATGTAACATGCATGAATATGATAATGCACATGATGATTATGAGAATGCCAAAAATGACAAGAGGCACAAATGCAACATGACAAAGATGGGCATGGCAATGCAATATAACCAAATGATGAACATGATGCAAGAAGCGAAATAAAAGAGCAAGCACAAAAGAAACACACGGTGATCACGAAAAATATGGAAGTCTTCTGAAGCGTTGGTCTTGGGGCGTTACAGCAGCCTCACACCGCAGCCGAACCAGTGAACCCTCGTACTCCTCTCCGCGTGGGCATCCACTGCTGCGTCTTCCCCGGCTCCGTGTTGTCCCCTTCCTAGGCCTCGGTGCTCTTGGCGCGGCGTGGTCAATGTGGTCAACGACATTCCATCGGAAGAGTAATGTACGTGGAGAGGCTGACAGCTGGGTCGACGGCCACATCCCAGTTTTTTGTGATTCGCCAAGTAAGTCGCATTGTCAGGCCTGCTGGGCTGCAAATCTTTCAAGACAAGGAGAGCTTTCATTCGGTTGGCCGAGAAAATGGCCCATCAGTAATGAGAAATGGGTTGTACATTTTTAAAACACATGAAACCGGCAATTAGTTTCAAATATCTTTTTTTCATTTTGAGATTTTAAATTACATTAATTTTTATGCATGGAGAATTTGTTGAATATTATATTGATATACATTTATTTTTAAAATCGGTTTGAATGTGAGTCGAAATTTCGGGATTAAAAACAGTTCAGACCGCACTGAAATATGCAAAATTTCGTATAATTTTTTAATCGTGGCCACAATATGGGCTGTAATGCTAACAAAAAGAATATGGGCTAAAAATCCTTAAGAATTAGCAAATGGGTTGTAAATTATTAGGAATAATGGAAGATGGGTTGTATGCTGTTTTCCACAGATTTGAGGCTTTCCTAAAAAAAGGTTGATGCACAAGCAGTGACTGTTGGATGTCCATCCAACGACTGTCGTGATTCTTCAATATCTGCTCTTCCTGCTCCAGCCGCTCAAACAAGCACCGGCGGGACTACCTGCTCCCTCCTCCCCGCAGTCGGCTGTGCTGCCGCACAGGACTCACCGCCCCACCATACTCCCATCGCTGGCCTAGCCATCCCTCTACTCACCCACACATGTTGTTATTCTCCAGCGACGGCAGACGAACCAGTAAACCCTCGTACAGTCGTACTCCCCTCCGCGTGGGAAACAACTGCTGAGTCTTCCCTGCCTCCGTGCTGTTCCCTTCCTAGGCCTTGCCATCGTCCACCGCCCTGGTGCTCTCGGCACGGCCTGGTCAATGTGGTCAACGACCACATGCATCTGAAGTGGACTATACGTGGAGAGGCCGACAGCTGGGTCCACGGCCGCATGCAAGGAAATGCCTCCTTATTATGCGCAAAATAATGATTCCTCCACCTGACATCAAGGACCCACCGAAAGGGCCTCTGTATTTCACGAAAAAAACGTTACCACCGCTGACAGCTCGATCCCACCAGCTATATCTTCGCACGCAAGGAAGTGTCTCCTTATTATGCACAAAAAATGGATACTCCCCCTATTAGCTGGGACCCAGTATAGTGGCAGGCTGACTGGTGGGCCTACTAAGTTGACAGGGACGGAGGGCTTTGTCAACTTAGTCAATATGCACGATTCTAGCTCCAGTGACCGTACGATGTCCATCCAACAACCGTAGTGCTTCTTCAACCTCTGGTCTTCTTGCTCCAGCCGCCCAAACCAGCGTCGGTCGTGCCTCGTGCTCCTACCTCCCGTGGCCGGCTGCGATGCGGCGGAGGCCTCACCGGCCCCTACTACTCCCACCGCTGGCCAGGCCATTCCTCTACTCACCCATACCCCCTGTTATTCTACGGTGACGGTAACCTCACAACACAGCGAACCAGTGAACCCTCGTACTCCTCTAAGCGTGGGCATCCACTATCGCGTCTTCCCCAGCTCCCCATCGTCCCCTTCCTAGGCCTCGCCGTCGTCCACCGCCCTGGTGCTCTTGGCACAGCGTGGTCAACATGGTCAAGGAACGACTTCCATCGGACGTGGACTGTATGTAGAGAGGCTGACAGCTGGGTCCACGGCCGCAGTAAGGAAGTGCCCCCTTATTACGCGCAAAATAATTATTCCTCCACCTGACAGCGGGGACCCACCAGACGAGCCACCGTATTTCATGAAAAAAACGTTTCCCCTGACTGCTGGGACCCACCAGCTACATCTTTGCATGCAAGGAAGTGCGTCCGAGCAAAAAAAAACGATTCGCCCCCCTGACTGCTGGTACCCACCAGCTACATCTTCGCACGCAAGGAATTGCCTGACAGTCGGGACCCACCTGGTCGAAGCGTACGTACCATTGTCATTCTGGTCGCGAACGTGTACATACATATATACTGGTGGATGTAGAGGCGCGCACGTGTCAATGTAGAGGCGCGCACGTAGCATGTACACGTACGTACAGCGGCCAGTGTGCAAGAAAGAAAATACGGCCATGTATGTGTACATACGGGCGGGGTCTCGAACACCTACTCGCGCATACGTACGGCCAGGGCTCGTGTACATGGCTGGGTCGGAACGGAGCAATAGCGTCATCGTCGTGTTCATGGGGAGGCAACGGAATGTGTCGTGTTCGTGGGGAGACAACGGAACGCATGGGAGCCAACCGGCAGGGTCGGAACGGAATACGTCGTCGTGTTCACCGGGAGGGCTTGGACGGAATAGGCGATGGAAACGAGGCCTAGCGTACCGCAGAATGGAGGAAACGGCCTTGTGTTCGACTGGCCACGTTCGAAACGGGATCCTGTTCATCGGGAGGGGTTTGGCGTACCGCAAAAGGGAGGAAACGGACCTCCTACGGTCGAAACGGGGGTCCTGTTGATTGGGAGGGGTGTGGCATACCGCAAAACGGATGAAACGGATTTGTGTTGGAGCGCTACGGTCGAAACGGGGGTCCTGTTCATCAGGAGGGGTGTGGCGTACCACAAAACGGGACTCCACGGGATACTATTCATCTCCACCATCGACCTCCTCCAGCCTCCACGGGCTACCGTCGACCTCCTCCAGCCTCCATGGGCTCCTGTTCATCCAGCCTCCACCGCGCGCTACTCCAGCGGCTACTGTTCAACCACCCCTCCACGGGCACCCCTCCACTATCTACTGTTCATCCAGCCCTCCACGGGGTCGTCCTGTTCATCTATCCCTCCACACCACGAGGTCATGTTCATACAGAGGCAACGCCACCGCTCACTGTTAGCATCGATCGGCTTCAGTTAGCAGTAGTAGCGAAGGAATCGCTCGATCGGGTTCAGTTAACAGCCATCGATTGATCGCTCAGGTTCAGTAATGCGTAGCCTGAAGTGCAATCGCTCGGGTTCAGTTAGATCCCAACACCCTCGCTCGGATTCAGTTAGAGCCAACGCCTCGCACACACGCGCGTACGTGTACGAGAGAAACGCGCATCACTCGGCCCCCGACCACCCACCGTAACCGAGAACTCCCCGAAATTTTCCTCGCCCTTGCTTCTACCACAGTGTTTTCCGTCATGGATGGCCCAAAGAATGTCATGCAGCTGCTTCTCCGACCTGCCCTGGACGAAAAGCCCATTTTTGTCATGATTTTTTGTCATAGAAGTAGGAGCCCACCACATCTATGATGTTACTGGGTTTTTTTACAATTATCGTCATACAAGTGTCATATGTATGACAGGAAAAAAATTTGTTCGGCCCAAAATGTCATGGATGTGTCTTTTTTTTGTAGTGCATTGTATTGAAATCCAGAGAGAAGGAAACTTTGATAGATGATTTGAAAGAAACCTTCGATAATCTCGGGACTACAAGATGATGCTTAACTCGGCCAAGTTTATTTTTGGTGTGCCAGCAGGCAAGCTTTTGGGTTTTCTGGTTTCTCACAGAGGCATTGAGGCTAACCCGGAGAAGATCAAGGCCATAACCTCCTTGGCAAAGCCGGCGTGTATCAATGATGTTCAACGTCTGGCGGGTCGTATTCCTGCCTTAAGCCGGCTGGGTGAGAAGGCCATGCCGCTGTATTAGATGATGAAGAAAATAGATAACTTCGTCTGGAGTGATGATGCTAACGACGCGTTTGAAGACTTGAAGAGGCAGCTCGCTGAGCCGCCAGTCCTTGCTGCTCCCATTGATAAGGAATCATTATTGTTATATGTGTCCGCTAACACCCGTGCCGTCAGCATGGCCATTGTGGTGGAACGCAAGGAGGCTGGCAAGGAATATCTGGTTCAACGGCTGGTTTACTACATTAGTGAGGTGCTTATTGAGTCCAAACAGAGGTATCCACATTGGCAAAAGCTCATTTCTGGGGTGTTCATGGCCAGCCGGAAGCTTAAGCAATATTTTCTGGGTCATCCCATCACTGTGCTTAGTTCTGCTCCCTTAGGGGATATTATTCAAAATAGAGAAGCCACGGGGTGGGTAGCCAAGTGGGCCATTGAGTTGGGGCCTCATGGTTTGAAGTATGTTCCTCGCACTGCTATCAAGTCTCAAGCACTGGTGGATTTCATCAACAACTGGACAGAACTGCAGATGCGTGAAGATAATTCAGATAACACATATTGGACTATTCACTTTGATGGGTCCAGGCAATTGGAAGGCTCGGGGGCTGGAGTTGTCTTAGCTTCCCCTCGAGGTGAGAAATTTTTTTATGTTCTAAGGTTGATGTTTCCCTGTACTAACAATGCAGTTGAGTACGAAGCCTTGCTCCAAGGTCTTCGGATGGCTAAGGAGATGAACTTAAGCCGGGTGAGGTGTTTTGGTGACTCGGACTTGGTAGCTCAGCAAGTTTCAGCCAAATGGGATTCTAAGGACCCACTTATGGCGGCTTATCACCGTGAGGTGGATACTATTACCGGACATTTCAAGCGTTATCAGGTCGAACACATTGATCACAGGAAAAATGAGGCGGTTCACACCTTAAGTCGTTTGGGGTCTCAGCGTAAGCCGGTGCCACCTAACACATTCTTGGATATTCTGCATAACCCTTCTGTCAAGTTGCCTACAGAGGAAGACCTGGCTGTTCCTGACCCGGAGGCATAGTTGGTGGCGGCTCTTCATACTATCCCAGATTGGACAGTACCATATTTGGCTTACATGACCCGGGGCGAGTTGCCTAAGGATGAAACTATGGCCAGGCAGATAACCCGGCGGTCTAAGTCAATGACAATTGCCAATGGTGAGTTACACCGTCGCAATGTCACTGGGGCGTTTCAGTGTTGCGTCTCTCTTAAGGAGGGCCGTGAGATTCTTCGTGAGATCCATGAAGGAGGTTGTGGTCTGATACGTCTCCAATGTATCTATAATTTATGAAGTATTCATGCTATTATATTATCTGTTTTGGATGTTTATGGGCTTTATTATACACTTTTATATTATTTTTGGGACTAAGCTATTAGCCGGAGGCCCAGCCCAAATTGTTGTTTTCTTGCCTATTTCAGTGTTTTGAAGAAAAGGAATATCAAACGGAGTCCAAACGGAATGAAACCTTCGGGAGAGTTATTTTTGGAACAGAAGCAATCCAGGAGACTTGGAGTAGACGTCAGGGAAGCTTCGAGGTGGCCACAAGGCAGGGAGGCGCTCCCTACCCCCTAGGCGCCCCCCCACCCTCATGGGCCCCTCATGGCTCCCATGGCCGACTTCTTTCGCCTATATATGTCCATATACCCTAAAAACATCGAGGAGCACAATGGACCGGGAGTTCTGCCGCCACATGCCTCTGTAGCCACCAAAAACCAATTGGGACCCTGTTCCGGCACCCTGCCGGAGGGGGATCCCTCACCGGTGGCCATCTTCATCATCCCGACGCTCTCCATGATGAGGAGGGAGTAGTTCACGGGGATGAGGGTATGTACCAGTAGATATGTGTTTGATCTCTCTCTCTCTCGTGTTCTTGATTTGGCACGATCTTGATGTATCGCGAGCTTTGCTATTATAGTTGGATCTTATGATGTTTCTCCCCCTCTACTCTCTTGTAATGGATTGAGTTTTCCCTTTCAAGTTATCTTATCGGATTGAGTCTTTAAGGATTTGAGAACAGTTGATGTATGTCTTGCATGTGCTTATCTGTGGTGACAATGGGATATCATGTGATCTACTTGATGTATGTTTTGGTGAACAACTTGCGGGTTCAGTGACCTTGTGAACTTATGCATAGGGGTTGGCACACGTTTTTGTCTTGACTCTCCGGTAGAAACTTTGGGGCACTCTTTGAAGAACTTTGTGTTGGTTTGAATAGATGAATCTGAGATTGTGTGATGCATATCATATAATCATACCCACGGATACTTGAGGTGACATTGGAGTATCTAGGTGACATTAGGGTTTTGGTTGATTTGTATCTTAAGGTGTTATTCTAGTACGAACTCTAGGATAGATTGAACAGAAAGAATTGCTTCGTGTTATTTTACTACGGACTCTTGAATAGATCGATCAGAAAGGATAACTTTGAGGTGGTTTCGTACCCTACAATAATCTCTTCATTTGTTTACCGCTATTAGTAACTTTGGACTGACTCTTTGTTGCATGTTGAGGGATAGTTATATTATCCAATTATGTTATTATTGTTGAGAGAACTTGCACTAGTGAAAGTATGAGTCCTAGGCCTTGTTTCCTAGCATTGCAATACCGTTTACGCTCACTTTTATCATTAGTTACCTTGCTGTTTTTATAATTTCATATTACAAAAACCTATATCTACCATCCATATTGCACTTGTATCGCCATCTCTTCGCCGAACTAGTGCACCTATACAATTTGCCATTGTATTGGGTGTGTTGGGGACAGAAGAGACTCTTTGTTATTTGGTTGCAGGGTTGATTGAGAGACACCATCTTCATCCTACACCTCCCATGGATTGATAAACCTTAGGTCATCCACTTGAGGAGAATTTGCTACTGTCCTACAAACCTCTGCACTTGGAGGCCCAACAACGTCTACAAGAAGAAGGTTGTGTAGTAGACATCATGGTTATCATGCCGGTTCAAAATCCCTTGTAGCCATAGCTTTTCGTCATGGATTTTATTGGCTGACGGCTCACGCTGATGCAGAGGATTTGGTCAGCAAATGTGATGGTTGTCAGAAATTTTCATGGTGAGCTGATGTGCCGGCTCAAGAATTGAGGATGATACCAATTACTTGGTCGTTTGCAGTCTGGGGGCTTGATATGGTCGGGCCTTTTAAAAGATCCAAGGATAAAAGGACCCACCTCTTGGTGGCAGTTGACAAATTTACAAAGTGGGTTGAAGCAGAGCTGGTCAGTAAATGTGACGGAGTGACGGCGGTTCAATTCATTAATAGGTGATTTTTCGCTTTGGCTTTCCCCACATTATCAGAACCGCTATGAAAGAGTTTTGCCAACGTGAGCATATTCGACTTGATGTGTTGTCAGTAGCTCACCCCCAATCCAATGGTCAAGCTGAAAGAGCCAATCAAGAAATTTTGAGAGGCATCAAGCCCTGGCTTATGGTTCCTTTGCAACGGACGCTGGGTTGTTGGGTGAAGCAGTTACCTTCTGTGATATGGAGCATCAATACTACCCCCAATAGATCAACGGGTTACACACCTTTCTTTATGGTTTATGGAGCAGAGGCGGTTCTTCCTAGTGAAATCCATCATGACTCTCCTCGCGTGGCGGCTTACGTTGAAGCTAATAATGAACAAGCACGTCAGGATGCACTTGACATGTTAGACGAGGAGCGTGACCTTGCGGCGGCTCGCTCGGCGATTTACCATCAAGACCTAAACCATTACCACAGCTGCCGGGTTAAGTCCAGAACCTTTTAAGAAGGTGATTTGGTGCTCCGGCTCATCCAGGATCAGACTGATATGCACAAGTTATCCCCACCTTGGGAAGGGCCCTTTGTGGTCAGCAAGAATTTGAACAACGGGTCATACTACCTTATCGATGTTCGAGAGCACAAAGACTCACGTAAGTCAGAGGAGGAGACCCGCCGGCCGTGGAATATTGTTCATCTTCGGCCTTACTATACTTGAGCCACCGACTCTTATGATGTACATATTTTTTCATGATGTATATATTATAATGATTATAATAAAGCAGGGTCTCTGTTGTTTCATCTTCAAACATCATGTGTCTTCGTCATCATAAATTCAAAAGACCAAATGGGGATTGGATCGTATTCAAATTGAAGCTATTAACCCCTTTTGGCCGGCTTCCTGGTCGTATTCTGCAAACATTTTGATCATTTGGGGGCTTGGTCGTATTCGAATCACAGCTATTAACCCCTCTTGGTCCGGCTCATGATCGTATTCGAATCATAGCCGTTAAACACTTTGATCATTGGGGGCTTGATTGTATTCGAATCATGGATGTTAACCCCTTTGGTCTGGCTTCTTGGTCGTATTCGTACCATAGCCGTAAACACTTAGATCACTTGGGGGCTGGATCATATTCGAATCACACCTATTAACCCCTCTTGGCCCGGCTCATGATCGTATTCGAATCATAGTCGTTAAATACTTTGGTCACCGGGGGGCTTCCTGATCGTATTCGAATCATCTGCCGGTACCCCTTTGATCGGCGCAATGCCAAAAACCATTAGGGGGCTTCCTAATCATATTTGAATCATAGCTATTAACCCTTTTGGTCTGGCTTCATGGTCGTATTCGAACCATAACCTCGCTTTTGACATTTGGCTTGATTTCTTGAAGTTTTTCCGGTTCTTCTTGATATTATCTTGCCTTTTGATTTTAAGTAATTCCGGCCATGCAGCCTTTTACTTCCACAAGCTCATATTTGAAGCTTACCTATGGTTCTTATTACCCGGCTTAATAAAGAGGCGACAAGCCACCCATACATGATGATATCCAGCACTTGGACATACTGGCTTCTAAAAAGCTTTGGGTCCTCACCCTTACTGCACAAGGTATCGTAAACCGGCAGTACAATTCAGTATCACAGGTATGATATTGTTATTATTATATTTCAATTCGGGTTCAGCTAGTCTTATCTATAACTATGTTAAAACATCAATAGTTATATGCGAGGTATTGTGACCCGCCCTGCGGTAAACCGCCAAGGGATCTTGTGATCTATTTTGTGTGCAGGATAGTTCAGAATTTTCATCCACCCGAGTCAAACAATATGATAAGTGCAAAGAGGAAAATTATAAAGTAGCGGCTTAACAGCGTTGAGCATAACACGAACGTGCACGATGGCACGACAGAGCAAAGTTATGGCTACCCTATTACATGACTCCAGGAGTCCAAATGATTAACTATTTTTCAGAAGTTCACAAATATGAACCGCCCAGCGGATCAATCTTCTTGATGGCCTGACGCCTCCGGGTCATCCTTCTCCGCTTGTTGGTCGTGTTCTACTTCCTAGAAGGTTTGTGTTGACTAGTCAATGCCACTCAAAGCTTGAAACTCAGCTTCATCATCGATAAGCTTGGACGGGTAAATTCAGGAGCAAAAGTGTGCTTACGGATTGGGGGGATAAGGGCCTTCACTTTGTAAGACAGAGGACGTATGTTCTTCACGCAAGCAACAAAGTCTTTCTTGTCAAACGCAGTGCCGTCCTCCTTAAATCTTGGATACCCAGTAGAGATGTTGGCCGGGTCTAGCTCTGGTAACCATGCTTTGGCATGGCTTAAAGCAGTCACAGCTCCGTCTCTTGCACATGATAGCTTCATCTCACTAAACCTTTGAGGCAGAACGGAAAGCTTCCTTAACACGCCAACCAAGAGAGTGGGGGTTTCATTAGCTGGAGAAATTGTGGCCAATATGCACTGAGCACCAGTGTAAAGCTGCTCCACTAGTGTGTAAACCACCTTTGGCTTCACAAGCATATCTTGGTTGAGGTTGGTGCTTCTGGGCATGTATCATAGTTATGGATGGGTTAAAAAGCGGCTTATATCATCAAGGAAGATATTCAAATTTGACAGTCATAAGGCGACTTACCAAAGATAGCAACACCATCTGAGACACCTGGCGTTTTAAGCCGGTAAGTTTACTTGTCGCTTCCTGGAGATCCGCTTCTGCCTTCTCAGCCTGTTGTGTCAAGGCAATCTTTTATTCAGCCCAGGCGCTTTTCTCAACTTCAAAGCCGGTTTTCAGTTTTTCTGCTTCACCCATGCTGAATTCAAACTTTGAGTTCGCCTTCTTGGTCTCAGGCTCTTGCAGCTCCAGACGAGTCTTCAAGTCAGATAGCTCTGACTGAAGTTGATCAGTGGTGGTATGTACATACACCAGATCAAAACCATAATTTAACGTTAGTTCAAAACATTAAAGTCCCAAGCCTTTTGCAAGCAACAACACTTGGCACTTGGGGGCTAATGTCTACCGAAAGCTCTATTTATGCGGCGGCTTATGTGAATAAGTCCCCATCACTTTGCAAGCAAGAGTACTTGGCACTTGGGGGCTAATGCATATTGCTTGTCTTGTTGCAATTACACGGCGACCCCTTGGTGCTACAACTGGCCATAGCCGGCTCATGAGAACTACACAACTTTAAGCTGGATTTTGAAAGGATTGTTTCATACATTATTATTCATGTTCATGGTGATCAAGTCTACAGCATATTCAAAATAAGCAGTAAACTTGGCGGCTGGTAGGATATGCATAACTTAAGAATGGGAGAGATTATACCTCAAATTTCTGGTGCATCTGCTTCACCATGTCAATTTCAAGCTCACGGCTATTGTGCACTTGGCTGAGAAACCAAGAGTATATTTCACCAATGCCCAGTTGAGCATAATTGGCGACATCAAATCGCACTTTGTGTGGCTCAAGGTGTTCTTCCTTGGCAGAATGCTTGGCCAAGATAGTAGGTCTTCCTGGCTCATTAAAGTCGGTCTTGGTGATCTCTACATCATCGTCTTGTGCGTTGGCTATCTTAACAGGGCTTGAAGCTTTAGGATTCAAAGAGTCATTGTTGGCTTGATCGATAGGAGGATCAACAGTCATTGGTGGAGTATCAAGAACCGGCTCAGCCGACTCAGGAATAGAGGCATCAGGTGTTGCAGTTTGGTGCTCCGGTTCATTGACTTTTGGGTCTTCGACCGGTTTATTCACACTGGCCTTCTTGCTGGGCTTGGCCTTCCCACTGCATGAGTCATAAAGGTCAGTATAAGTATACAAGGATCATAAAGAGTAAACGATAAGTAAATCGCCATTACCCAGGAGCAGTCTTGAAAGCTGGCAGATTAGATTGAATTGAGTCACCGGAAGAGGAATGAGATGTTTCCTGATAATTTGAGTCGGAAGAATTGAGTGGTGGACAAGTGAGACCCGCCATAGGATAAAAAGAGTTTAAGTCAGGGGTGACCTCATTTCGACGCTTCCTCGGAGTGTTTGGTAAGCCGGAGGATAGTTCTACATCCTTGCTGGATCGAGTCTGTCGCCGGCTCTCATGTTGTTGTTGCTTCAAAAGAAAGTGAGGATCCAGATAAGCTAAGGGGTGTGAAAATCTTACTTTCCGGGTTACTCTTCGAATTTTTTTTCTTGGCAAGGGCTCAAAGTCGGAGGAAATGATATTTACCTCTTCTTCAACCGCCATACTCGTTCCCGTGTCATCCTCATGATAATCAGTGTCAATAAGATGGTTGAAAAAGGAGCCGAAGGAATCAAGGGCTACCTCCAACTCAGGGGTGTCATCTAGCTAAATCAATTCAAAAGCGCTGGGTTTCTTTCCCCTCTTTTTGGTGGCTCTCATGGCGGCTTTCTTGGCCTTCCTAGCTCTCTTTGCAGCTTCACGATCGTATTCTTTCTTCCAAAAGTCGTCATCAGCCTGTGAAAATCATGAAGGTTGGATTAAAACAAAGTATTAAGGGTGAAGGTAAAATAGCCAGTTCGGCAGCTTACTTTTGGTGCTGAGTTAGACTCACAGAAAGGGCTTAGGCCCACCTTGCTGCAATCGGCTAGGCTCTCATTCAGAAGAGACTTTGCCATCTCATTGATAAGGTCATCAGTTAACTCCTCGGAGCTGTGGTGCAATGGATCCTTTGTGCTACTTGTGTAGGTGCACATTAAACCGGAGTGGCTACTCAAGGGGATGATCCGCCATGCGACCCAGCATCGAACCAAGTCAATGATAGTTAAGCCGTTCCCCAACAGAGCCTTGACTTTGGCAATGGTAGGGGCGAGCTTCTTGCGTTCAGCAGCTGTCGACTTGTCGGGGAGAGGATGGTTCGATTCAAGCCGCAGGGCGCAAAAGCCGGGTAGTCCATTCTCATCAGCCGAAGAGGCATCCTTGCAATAGAACCATGTCTGATTCCAATCCTTGGGATGACTCGGCGGCTGCGCATAAGGGAAAATGGCGTCTCTTCTTTGCTGGATTGAGACCCCACCAAGTTCCAAACTAGGTCCATTGGAGTACTCGTTTTGGCGGTTCAAATAAAAGTACTCTATGAATAACTCCATAGTAGGCTCCTCTTGAAGGTAGACTTTGTAGAACACTTGGAAATTGCATATGTTGGACACGGAATTGGGTCCGATGTCTTGTGGATGAAGGTCGAAAAAGTGCAGAACATCCAGGAAAAACTTAGACCCGGGCGGTGAGAAGCCCCGGTTCATATGATCAGTGAAGACAATGACTTCGCCTTCCTTGGGCTGAGGTTTCTCTTCTTCCGGCTTGGGGGCGTGGTAAGACATGACAGACTTCTTCGGCAAATAACCAGTTTTCACAAAGTATTCAAGTGTGTTTTCCGTGATGATGGAGCGAACCCAGTTACAGGAAGTGGTTGTTTTGGGCGGCATTATGAAGAAAGTAAGCCTAAAAGGAAAAAGAACAAAGTTTGCCGGTTCAAATTAAGTCGGACGGAAAGTATTACAGCACATATTCAATGGCGGCTTAAAAAGGGGCCTAATGGTATATGACTAGTTACAGCAGGTTATCTAAGCCGCCATGAGCAGTTTGATGTCTATCAAAAGAAAATCTGTTGAGCATTGCAATTAATTACAGCCGGTGATATGAGCCGCCATGACTAGGTGGATCTATCAAGATGCAGTTTTTTTGCTAAGTACCGTGCAAACAGCTTTCATAGATTGCAATTATTATTTGCGACCACTGGCAGTTCAGAAAAAGGAAATAAATCAAGATCTAAAACCAGCACATGGGAGTTCATAAGCTCTAATGAGATCTCTTTCCAAGGAAAAGGGGTCCGCTGGTATTGAAGGCAAAGGCAAAACTACTACCACACAAGTTCTATACCATTTTTAGATCAAAAGGTGCTACGGTGGAAGAACTAAGAAAGAAATACAAAGAACATGAAGAGCCGCCGAAACCCTAATGCAATCTGAAGCATTGCATGAGGAGCACTTACAAATGCAGATCTGACTGCGGTGGAGCGCTGGCGTACTCTGGTCCGACACAGGTTGATGCAGCGGACAAGGACGAGGAGGACAAGGTGCTTCAAGGCGGCGGCGGAGCTCGAGTGGTAGAGAGTCGCGAGAGGAGGAAGACGATGGAAAGGAGGGAGAATGAGGAGAGGCTAGTCGTGGCTATTTATAAGGAGAAGGCCAATAAGTGGGCGCAAAAAACAAGGAGGCCAAAACATGGTTATCCCGCTGCCCAGGCGCCTTGATTCTCGGGACGGTTATTAAGATAAAGATCCATCGAGATATGTTGGGTATTGTGTGAATTAATGGAAGGTGACGCCATGGCGGGTTATCACAAATCTAGAAGATGACATCATGGCGGTTCATGAATTATTACACAATTGAAGAAGGGAAGATTTTTTTCTAAGTATTGAAGATTGACATGAACCAGTTCAAATCAATCTGGGGTCAAATGTTGGGGATATAACTATTAGTATAACCCGCCCAGGAGGGGTCGACTTATACCTATGGCGATTCATCATCTGAAGGCCATGAGGATATTGAAGATGGCAGTTCAAGATAAGGGCCCAAGGCCCAAAGGCGACTTAAGGCCCGTAGGGGTAAATCGCCATATATGTAAAGACTATTATTGTAAGCCATGTAAAGATATTCACCGAGCCGGAGACGTTATCTATGAGCCGGCCGGGACTCCGTGAGCCATTGGGTGTCAACCTCTGTATATAAAGGGACGACCCGACGGCGGTTCAGAACAAGAAACAACAGATCGAAAGCTAGGTCAAGCGGATTTGCTCCCTAATAATCGAGACATAAGCAATACCACCTCAAACTAGATTAGGCATTTACCTTCACCGCAAGGGGCCGAACTAGTATAAACTCCCGAGTCCTTTGTCCCGTTTAACCCCTTTAAGCTACGTAGTTGCGATGGCTACACGACTAAGTCCTTTTGCTAGGACATCTGTCGTGACCTTTCCACGACAAGAAGGATAATGGTGTTGATGTTGAAGCCCTCCGTGATCGAATCCCCCTCCGGCAGGACACCAAAAAAGGCCCCTAGATGGGATCTCACGGGTACAGAAGGTTGCAGCGGTGGAAAAGTGTTTTTGTGGCTCCTCCTGATGTTTTTGGGGTATAAGAGAATATATAGGCGAAGGAACTAGGTCGGGAGAGCTGCGAGGGGCCCACGAGGTAGGGGGCGCGCCCTCCACCCTTGTGGACGCCTCGTTGATTCTCCAACTTCATCTCCAAGTCTCCTGGTTTGCTTCTGGTCCAAGAAAGATCATCGCAAAAGTTTCATTCCGTTTGGACTCTGTTTCGTATTCCGTTTCTGCGAAACTCTAAAACAGGCAAAAAAATAGAAATTGTCACAGGGCTCTTGGTTAATAGGTTAGTCCCAAAAATAATATAAAATAGCATATAAATGAATATTAAAAATCCAAAACAGATAATATAATAGCATAGAACAATCAAAAATTATAGATATGTTGGAGACATATCAAGCATCCCCATGCTTAATTCCTGCTCGTCCTCGAGTAGGTAAATGATAAAAATAGAATTTTTGATGTGGAATGCTACCTAAAATATTTATCCATGTAATTCTCTTTATTGTGGCATGAATGTTCAGATCCGTAAGATTCAAAACAAAAGTATAATATTGACATAAAAACAATAATACTTCAAGCATACTAACAAGGCAATTATGTCTTCTCAAAATAACATGGCCAAAGAAAGCTTATCCCTACAAGATCATATAGTCTGGCTATGCTCCATATTCATCACACAAAATACTCAAATCATGCACAACCCCAATGACAAGCCAAGAAATTGTTTCACACTTTGATGTTCTCAAACCTTTTCAACTTTCACATAATACATGAGCATGAGCCATGGACATAGCACTATGGTCGGAGAGAATATGGTGGTTGTGGAGAAGACAAAAAGAGGAAGATAGTCTCACATCAACTAGGCATATCAACAAACTATGGAGATGCCATCAATAGATATCAATGTGAGTGAGTAGGTATTGCCATGCAACGGATGCACTATAGCTATAAGTGTATGAAAGCTTAAAAAGTAACTAAGTGGGTGTGCATCCAACTTGCTTGCTCATGAAGACCTAGGGTATTTGAGGAAGCCCATCATTGGAATATACAAGCCAAGTTCTATAATGAAAATTTCCCACTAGTATGTGAAAGGGACAAAATAAGAGACTCTCTATCATGAAGATCATGGTGCTACTTTGAAGCACAAGTGTGGAAAAGGATAGTAACGTTGGCCCTTTGCTCTTTTTCTCTCATTTTTTTCTTTTTTTCTTTTTTCCTTTTTTTCTTTGGCTTCTTTGGCCTTTTTTCCCTTTCTTTTCTCTTTTTTTCTTCATTTCCTCACATGGGACAATGCTCTAATAATGATGATCATCACACTTCTATTTACTTACAACTCGAAAAATTACAACTCAATGCTTAGAACAAAATATGACTCTATGTGAATGCCTCCGGTGGTGTATCGGGATGTGCAATGAATCAAGAGTGACATGTATAAAAGAATTATGAAAGGTGGCTTTGCCACAAATACGATGTCAACTACATGATAATGCAAAGCAATAGGACAATGATGAAGCGTGTCATAATAAACAGAACAGTGGAAAGTTGCATGGCAATATATCTTGGAATGGCTACGGAAATGCCATAATAGGTAGGTATGGTGAATGTTTTGAGGAAGGTATATGGTGGGTGTATGGTACCAGTGAAAGTTGCGCGGCACAAGAGAGGCTAGTAATGGTGGAAGGGTGAGAGTGCGTATAATCCATGGACTCAACATTAGTCAAAAAGAACTCACATATTTATTGCAAAAATCTATTAGTCGTTGAATGAACTATTATGCGCATGCTCCTATGGGGATAGATTGGTAGGAAAAGACCATCGCTCGTCCCCGACCGCAACTCATAAGGAAGACAATCAATAAATACTTCATGCTCCAAATTTGTTACACAACGGTTCACCATACGTGCATGCTACGGGACTCACAAACCTCAACACAAGTATTTCTCAAATTCACAATTACTCCACTAGCATGACTCTAATATCACCATCTTCATATCTCAAAACAATCATAAAGAATCAAACTTCTCATAGTATTCAATGCACTTTATATGAAAGTTTTTATTATATCCCTCTTGGATGCCTATCATATTAGGACTAAATTTATAACCAAAGTAAATTACCATGCTGTTCTAAAATACTCTCAAAATATTATAAGTGAAGCATGAGATTTCATAAATTTCTATAAAATAAAGCCACCGCCATGCTCTAAAAAGATATAAGTGAAGCACTAGAGCAATATTGCCTAGCTCAAAAGATATAAGTGAAGCACATAGAGTATTCTATTAAATCACGATTCATGCATGTCTCTCCGAAAAGGTGTGTACAGCAAGGATGATTGTGGAAAACCAAAAAACAAAGACTCAATTCATACAAGACGCTCCTAGCAAAACACATATCATGTGGTGAATAAAAATATAGCCTCAAGTAAGGTTACCGATAGACAAAGACGACTGAGGGGATGCCTTCCTGGGGCATCCCCAAGCTTAGGCTTTTGGTTGTACTTGAATATTACCTTGGGTGCCTTGGGCATCCCCAAGCTTAGGCTCTTTCCACTCCTTATTCCATAGTCCATCAAATCCTTACCCAAAACTTGAAAACTTCACAATACAAAACTCAATAGAAAATCTCATGAGCTCCGTTAGTATAAGAAAATAAATCACCACTTTAAGGTACTGTTGCAAACTCATTCTTTATTTATATTGGTGTAATATCTACTGTATTCCAACTTTTCCATGGTTCATACCCCCCGATACTACCCATAGATTCATCAAAATAAGCAAACGACACGCAAAAAACAGAATATGTCAAAAACAGAATAGTTTGTAGCAATTTGTAACTCTCGAATACTTCTATAACTACAAAAATTCTGAAAATTAGGAAAGCCTGAGAAATTTGTGTACCAATCCAGAGCAAAAAGAATCAGATCAAAAGCACATTTCTGTGAATTATGAAAACTATTTTCCTGGGCGCAAAAGTTTCCAATTTTTAGCAGGATCAACACAGCTATCACCGTAAGCTATCCTAAAGGTTTAACATGGCACAAACACTAATTAAACATAAATCCACATCTAACAAGAAGCTATATGAATTATTTATTTCTAAACAGCAAGGAAAGATGTTGGGTTGTCTCCCAACAAGCGCTTTCCTTTAAAGCCTTTTAGCTAGGCATTGATAATTCAATGATGCTCACATGAAAGACAAGAATTGAAGCGCGAAGAGAGCATCATAAAACACGTTACAAACACATCTAAGTCTAAAATACTTCCTATGCATAGGCATTTTATAAGCAAACAAATTATCAAAGCAAGCAAAAAACTAGCATATGCAAGGAAGAGGAAAGAAACAATAGCAATCTAAACATGAAGAGAGGTAATTTAGTAACAAGAAAATTTATGTGACCATCTTTTCCTTTCTCATAATAATTACATGTAGGATCATAAGTAAATTCAACAATATAGCTATCACAAGACATATTCTCAACACAATCCACATGCATGCAAACTTGACACTCTTCCAAAATAGTGGGATTAAGATTAACTAAAGTCATGACCTCTCCAAACCCACTTTTATCAAAAAAGTCATCAGATTGAACATTCTCCAAATATGTGGGATCTACAGTTGACACTCTTCCAAACCCACTTTCTATTATTGCAAACATTATTATCAATATCATGTTCATCATGGGACTTAAATAAATTTTCAATATCATAAGAAGAATAACCCCAATCATGGTCATAGCAACAAGTAGTGGACATAGCAAAACTAGCATCCCCAAGCTTAGGGTTTTGCATATTTTTAGCATAATTGACATCAATATAATTTATAGTAAAATCATTGCAATCATGCTTTTTATTCAAGGAGCTATCGTGAATCTCTTCATAAATTTCTTCATCACAATTTTTAGATTCACGGAGTTCAAGCAAAACTTCATAAAGATAATCTAGTGCACAAACTTCACTAGCAATTGGTTCATCATAATTGGATCTCTTAGAAAGATTAGCAAGTGGATGAGGATCCATAAACTTTGAGCAAGAAAATATGCAAGCAAAAAGAAGGCACATGGTAACACAAGCGGGCAAAAGATCGAACAAAAGAAGGGCGGAGAAAAGGCAAATCTTCTCAAAAATCGTTGAGGTGGGGGAGAGGAAAACGAGAGGCGAATGGCAAATAATGATGCAAGAGATGAGAGTTTATGATGGGTACTTGGTATGTCTTGACTTGACGTAGATCTCCCAGGCAACGGCGCCAAAAATTCTTCCTGCTACCTCTTGAGCTTGCATTGGTTTTTCCCTTGAAGAGGAAAGGGTGATGCAGCAAAGTAGAGTAAGTATTTCCCTCAGTTGAGAACCAACATATCAATCCAGTAGGAGATAACGCACAAGTCACCGAATACCTGCATAAACAATCATCAAGCTTGCACCCAACGTGGTAAGGGGTTGTCAATCCCTTCACGGTTACTCGCAAAAGTGAGACCTGATAGAGATAGATAAAGGGTAAAGTAAATATTTTTGGTATTTTTGGTTTATAGATTGAAAAGTAAAAGGTTGCAAAATACTAGATTGGAAACTGGTATGATGTAAAAGAGATTCAATATAATGGAAAAGAGACCCGGGGGCAATAGGTTTCACTAGTGGCTTCTCTCAAGATAGTAAATATTACAGTGGGTGAACAAATTACTGCCAAGCAATTGATAGAAGAGCGCATAATTATGACGATATCTAAGGCAATGATCATGAATATAGGCATCATGTTTGTGTCAAGTAGACCGAAATGATTCTGCATCTACTACTATTACTCCACATATTGACCGCTATATATCCAACATGCATCTAGAGTATTAAGTTCATAAAGAACAAAGTAACGCATTAAGTAAGATGACATGATGTGGAGGAATTAACTCAAGCAATATGATGAAAACCCCATCTTTTTATCCTCGATGGCAACAGTACAATACGTGTCTTGCTGCCCCTACTGTCACTAGGAAAGGACACCGCAAGATTAAACCCAAAGCTAAGCACTTCTCCCATTGCAAGAAAAACCAATCTAGTAGGCCAAACTAAACCGATAATTCGGAGAGACTTGCAAAGATATCAAATCATGCATATAAGAATTCAGAGAAGACTCAAATAATATGCATAAATAATCTGATCATAAATCCACAATTCATCGGATCTTGGCAAACACACCTCAAAAGAGTATTACATCGAATAGATCTCCAAGAACATCGAGGAGAACATGGTATTGAGAATCAAAGAGAGAGAAGAAGCCATCTAGCTACTAGCTATGGACCCGTAGGTCTGAGGTTAACTACCCACGCTTCATCAGAAGGGTAATGGTGTTGATGTAGAAGCCCTCCATGATCAAATCCCCCTCTGGCAAGACGCCAGAAAAGGCCCCTAGATGGGATCTCATGGGTACAGAAGGTTGCAGTGGTGGAAAAGTGTTTTGTGCTCCCCCTGATGTTTTTGGGGTATCAGAGAATATATAGGCGAAGGAACTAGGTCAGGAGAGCTCCGAGGGGCCCACGAGGTAGGGGGCGCGCCCTCCACCCTCATGGCCGCCTCATTGAGTCTCCGACTTCATCTCCAAGTCTCTTTGTTTGCTTCTGATCCAAGAAAGATCATCGCTAAAGTTTCATTCCGTTTGGACTCCGTTTGGTATTCCTTTTCTGCAAAACTCTAAAATAGGCACACAAAAAACAGAAACTGGCACTGGGCTCTCGGTCAATAGGTAAGTCCCAAAAATAATATAAAATAGCATATAAATGCATATTAAACATCCAAAACAGATAATATAATAGCATGAAACAATCAAAAATTATAGATACACTGGAACGTATCAGCGTGTCAGCAAACTCCGCCGCATCAGCAACGGCGGAAGAGAGACGCCGCCGCTCTAGAGGCTAGCAGTACAAGAGGCAGGAAGAAATACAAATTTGGTCCAAGCCTGAAGGCTCTTCCAAAGTTACCATACGAGAGGACCGACGAGGAAAACGCGGACATCTGTGCTGCCGGAGTGCAGGCCCATTTTGAACGGAAACCTCCACCTCTTAAGGAAACGGTAGATTTGGTGAAAGCGAAGTGCACTATGGATGCCCTGAAGCGACCACCACCGCCTCTGCCGGATTCTTGTCTGCTGTATTAAAAAGACATACGAAGATGCACGGCGGTCGGGAAGTACTTCCAGTGATGCAAGATTAGCACAATGAACAAGTGGGAAAACAA